>NW_020837962.1:19526184-19719895 GCF_003676395.1 Aethalodelphis obliquidens
AACCCGTGCCCCTTGCAGTGGAAGCACAGAGTCCTAACCACTGGACCACCAGGGAATTCCGAATCCCAGCTAGATTATAAATTCCTACAGTCAGACACGATGATTTTTATGTCTTTACATCTCCCACAACACATTACTAGAAAGCCTGGTAAGTGGTAGGGTTTATTACTTTATTGGGTTCTCAGGTTGATTTTATGTTTCTGGCAATTGTCTCAATTAATGTTGAGTGGAAAAGCATAGTTTTTCTCTGTGATATAGATATCCTAATTTTTCTTAGATAACCTACCATGAAATTGCTATCTATGAATTCCAGTGTCATGCAGGAAGTTGAGAATGGCCAGCAAACCCTAGAATGGCTATGCTTTGCCAAACAGCCACAAGACACTGCCTTTGTTTTTATAGCACTAACTCACATAGATTTTTCATAGTCAGTTCAACTTAAAACAACAACAATCAGATGACTTAACAGAGAACTTTATCCTTTAATCCTTTTAAAGGATTTATCCTTGTAAAGGAAAGATTTGCCATATTCAGGTTCTTAGAACATTCCCTGGGCGTCATGGCTAAGCGCTGACCTCAGTACGTTTGGAAAATATATTCATTTATGGATATTGTTGCTTCATTACCCTTTGATGAGCCTTGATAACTCACATACGCCCAGATTAACTCAATCTGATTATATCTAACCCTTGCAGTAAATTACACTTTCTTTTTCTTTTAATAAGAACTTATTATTTTGGAATAATTTTAGATTTATAGGGTAATTGCAGAGACAGTACAGAGAGTTCCCATACACTTCTCACGCAGTTTCCCTTAATATTAAGATCTTACATAACCATGGTACAATGATGAGAATTAGGAAATTAACTACTAATGACATGACTGTTAGCTAAACTCCAGACTTCATTGGGATTTCAGCAGCGTTTCCACTAATGTACGTTTTCTCTTCCAAGCTCCCATTCAGGATCTCAGATGGCATTTAGTCATCATATGTCCTTAGTTTCTTCAGTTTCTCACATTTTCCTTGTTTTTCATGACAGTTGTGAGAAGCTCTGGTCAGGCATTTCATAGAATGTCCCTCAATTTAGTTGTGTCTGCTGTTTTCTCATGATTATACTGGTGATATAAGCTTTTGGGAGAACACACAGAGGTGAAGTAACCTTCTCACAGCATCATATCAGGGGTACCTGACATCCTCCGAACATTATTGGTATTGTTAATCTTGATCATTTTGTTCAATCGGTGTCTGCCAGATCTTTCCACTGCAAAGTTTCAATTTTTCCTTTCCATACTCCGTTCTTTGGAAGCAAGTTACTAAGTCAATCCTACACTCAAGAAGGGGAGGATCAAACTCTACCTCCTGGAGAGGGAAGTATTTACATATTTTATTTAGAATTCTTTATAAGGAGGATCTGTTATTTATTTATTTGATCATTTCTTTATATCAGTATGGGTTCATATGTTAGTTATTTTATACTCTTGGTTATAATCCAGTGCTATGTTATTTATTGCATTGCTCAAAGTTTTCCAGCTTTGGCCATTGGGAGCTCTTTCAGATTAACTTCTGTGTCCCTTTGACAGGCCCCCATCCTTTTGCTTTTGGAGCACTTCCTTAGGTTTTGGCACCTTAAGATGTTCCAGACTCAGTTTATACTTTGCCTGCCCCAGTCCTAGTATCAGCCATGTCCCCGAGGAGCCCTGGTTCTTTGCACTGAAAAATGGTATTTAGAAACCAAAATCTGGATGAGGGTATGCTCACTGCTATTGGAGCTGTCACTGCTTCTAGGCACTCTCAGGACACAGCTTCAGGTAATATATGTATGTATAATGACCCGTGCATACTAACATAATTACAAATTATCTATCTATATCTATCTATCTATCTATCATCTATCGATCTCAATTTACCTATTAAACTGAATATGAGTTCATACTGATGTCTCCTACTTAAAGGAAATTAAAGGACTTCCCTGGTGGTCCAGTGAGTAAGACTCTGCAATTCCAGTGCAGGTGGTCAGGGTTTGATCCCTGTTCAGGGAACTAGATTCCAAATGCCACAACTAAGAAGTCCACATGCTGCAACTAAGAAGTCTGAATGCTGCAACTAAGAAGTCCACATGCCACAACTAAAGATCCCGCATGACACAGTGAAGATCCCACATGCTGCAACTAAGACCCAGTGCAACCTAAATAAATAAATAATTTTTAAAAAGTAAATTAAATTTAAATTAAATAAAAGTAAATAAACTGAGGTGGTTCTAATGCCTTAGCAGCCTATGTAAACAAACCAAAACTTAAGCCTGAAATGCCTCAAGGTTAAGAAATAAACACCTAAGGACAACCAATCACAAAGAGCCAACCAGGCTTTCCCAAATAAGGCAACCACTTAGCACTATAGCCAATCAAATAACTTTCTTGTTTTGCTTCCACATCTTCTCTATAAAAGCATTTCCCCAGCTCTTGTCAGTGGAGCACTCCTGCCACTTCCAGTTTGGTGATGCCTGATTTGAATCAATTTTTGCTCAAATAAACTTAAATTTTTAAATATACCTCAGTTTATCATTTAACAACAGTAAGTCAAAGTATAGATACACTTATCATCTTGAATCAAAATGCTGTTGACAGAAGAACATGTTTTAGAAATTACTCCAGTTTGAAGGTGTTAAAGTAACCAGATTAGGCCCAAGATGGAGTCACTCATGCTAAGCCCCACATCAGCAAACCAAAACTTAACTAAGGCTCAGCTCTCCCAGAAAAGGAAGGCCTGGGTCCACCAATCACACTTCCCTGCCCGGCACAAGTTACCTGAGCTGCTCCAAGACTGCCCTTTGCTCCACAGAAGGAAGGAACCCTACTTAGCGAATCAGCAAATGCCCAGGATAACTTCCTTGTTCCCACTCACTTTGGTCTATAAAAATCTCCCACCTTGTACAACTCTTGGGAGCCCCTTTCTATCTGCTGGATTGGATGCTGCCTGATTTATGAATCACTTTAAAGCCAATAAAATCATTAAATTTACTCAATTGAATTTTAAAGATCTCTAATTTCTAGAGAAAAAGGTAAAGGAAGTAATTGAGAAATGAGGGAATCTAAGATGTTCTTGCTATGGGATTTTTTTCTTTTATTCCTGGAATTTTCTCATTTAGAATAAAGTTTCCCTTTAAAGGCATGTATGATTGCCTACAGTCAAGGCTCTTGAGGGCCCAGAACCCTGGGTTAGTTCTGGCTCCTGAAGAGTTTAGATTGCACCCCAGTGGAGTACAGCCCCAAGCCCCAAGGGTCCACTGGACAGAACACCCAGAAGTGGTCCAGGGCCTCTGGCTCCTTTGTTTCCCTGCTGTGGACTCAGTGCCCAGGGCACCCCACTGCACGCACACACACACCTGGTATGTGTGTATGGGTGTGCACTGCTCAAATGTTTGCTGGCTGAATGATACAATAACCAAGTCTTGCAAGTCTAACAGCTATTACCTCCTGTATTAATCTGTCCAGGCTGCCGTTAACAAAATATCACAGACTGGGTGACTTAAATGACAGGAATTTATTGTCTCACAATTATGGGAGGCGGGAAGTACAAGATCAAGGTTTTGGCAAGGTTGGTGTCTCCTGAGGCCTCTCTCCTTGGCTTGTAGATGGCTGTCCTCTCCCTGTGTCCTCATGTGGCCTTTCCTCTGAGGGCATGCATGTCCCTGCCTCTTCTTATAAAGATACCAGTCCTATCGGATTAAGGGTCACTCTTATGACCTCATTTAACCTGAATCACCTCTGTTTTATTTTTAATATTTATTTATTTGGCTGTGCTGGGTCTTAGTTGCAGCATGTGGGATCTTTGTTGCTGTGGGCAACAGGATCTTTAGTTGCAGCATGTGGGAGCCAGTTCCCTGACCAGGGACCGAACCCGGGCCCCTGCATCGGGAGCGCAGAGTCTTAGCCTCTGCAGCACCAGGGAAGTCCCCTGAATCACCTCTTTAAAGACCCTGTCTCCACATAGTCACATTAGGGGTTAGGGCTTCAACATATGAAATTTGGGGAACCACAATGCAGTGCAGACACCTCTCCTCACCTGCAGGTCCCTCACCCTCCTTCTCCTTACATACGTAATTCCTTGTCTTCTCTCTCCATGGACCCACTTTCTCTTTTTCTGTGGTTTTGCTTCATTCGCTCTTTTAAGCATTCACTCAAGAGAGTGGAATGTGCTGAGTTCACAATCCTGGGGCCCGTGGTTTCGCCTCAGACCTGTTTTGCTTGGCTTGACGATCAGGGCCCTCCTGCGGGTCACCCCCTCTGGGTTTGCTACAGTCCACACCACCTCTGTGCCCTCGCCCTGGGCCCCCTGGCTCCTGCTCAGGCTGGTCTGGCCCCCATGGATATTCATGAGTGGAACCCCCAAACTAGACCCTCTCAGTCCCAAATTGTAAGAAGAATCTGACCTGCACAGTTGGGCTCACTTGGTGGCTGCTGACCCCCACCCCTCCCCAGCCAGAGAAGTTCAGAGAAGAGGCCAAGGACAGGAGTCCCTGTAAGAAGGAGCTTTGGTGGTTCAGAGGCAAAGACTGGCAAAGAAATAATTGGCACCCCTGGTCCACATCTTAAAGGAGATTCCCAGCCTTTCTCTCTCTGCGTCTGTCTCTCTCACCCAGGCATGTTTTAACCTGGCAAAGGAACCATTTCTCACGTTGTTCTTATTCGGCCATCACACACACACTGTTAACAATACAGCACGACACACACACGCACCCCACTAGTGATACCCCACACCACCTACACACCCACTACACACAAGCCCACTACACAGATACCCCACTAGGCAAACGCATACTCACTACTCACACCCCCACCTGCAACCTCTCCTCACACAACCCCAAAACATATACACCCCACCACTCACATGATTCCACCAAGAACCTCCCACTACACGTACCTCACTACTCACACAACCGACTGGTAAGCACTCCACTGCACATACGACTCACACACATATACTGCAGTACTCAGCACACACAGTGCTCACACACACTCCTACCCCAGTTACCAATGCTTACACACAGCCTACTACATACACACACAAAACCCCCTGCACACACACCCCGCTACTCACATATACACATGAACACAGCCCACTGCACCCATATGCCTCAAACACACACCCATGCACACTCACCCACACACTATATTCACTCCCCACCACTCACACACACCCCACTACACACAGACCTCACTATGCACACAATCTACACCCCTTCTACATATATGTACATACACTACATATATGCAACCCACTTCACATATATGCACCTCTACACACAGACACATACACTTTCACTCCACTAGTCATACCCCCATATCCACACACACTCATCTGTCCCATTACACACATGCACACAGACCCATAAACTCATACACACAAGTTTTACCCCTCCTTTTCTAAAATGTTGCTGACAGTGCTCTCCCCACCCCTGAGCCTCATATCCAGGACTGTCCTTCCTACCTGTCCAAATTTCATTTGTAACCATTCCCTACTGAGATCCCTTTCTTCAGCCAGGCTGATCACCTTCCTTCTTTGGAGACTGTGAACTCCTCCTGATTGCCTGGCACTCAGAAGGGGTCCAATAACTTTGTGTTGAACTGAATTCTCTCTGTAAATGTTCTCTCCTTTCTTTGCCCCAATCAAATATTTACATCCTTCAAGGGGACTTCCCTGGCGGCCCAGTGGTTAAGACTCCATGCTTCCAATGCAGGGGGGGCGGGTTCGATCCTTGGTCAGGGAACTAAGATCCCACATGTTGCACAGCACAGCCAAATATTTTACATCCTTCAATACCCAGCTCACATCCTCAATGAAGCCACCAAACGGTAGCTCCCTTATTTGATATTCTGTTAGGAAGTGCTCATCTGGGAATTCCCTGGTGGTTAGGATGCTCCGCTTTCACTGCTGAGGGCCCGGGTTCAATCCCTGGTCGGGGAACTAAGATCCTGCAAGCTGCTCGGCCAAAAATATAAAAAACAAAGGAAGTGTTCATCTATTTTGCACTATACTGCTTCTTCCTTATGTACCAGGATATTAAAATTGAAACTGTGATCTAAGTCAGTAGATATTAGACACCAAAGTGAGTGTAAGACTTCCTGAAGAGTTTTCAAGGTAATTAGTCAAGAACTTGTTTCCTGACTTTTGAGCTCCCTCACCCATTTCACAAACGTAAGAGTTGAGAAAGTAGAGATGGAGGTGGAAGGGAATTTATGGGGTTTCTTTGGAGAGAGCTACTGCAGCCCGTCCCATCACCTTGGGGAGTGGCAGAGGAACTATCTCCTTGACCTCAAACTTAAAGAGCGGGATCCAACGATAAAACTCAGAGACAGGTTGACATGCACTTGCTGCAGAAAGCATGCAAGTTCAAGGGTCCTAGCAGGGTAGTCAGCACAGTGGAGGGATGTGGGTGGGAGTATAACTCCACTCTCATTAATGGTGGGGCAAGGACATGGGAAAGAGGCTTATGTGGACCCACGTAAAGCCCTTCTCATCCCAGGAGGGCTGCCTGGGAGAGGAAGGGGATCCCACTGGTGAGAGTCAGTGTTGAAAAGGCCTGCCAGATAACCAGGGCCAGGGGGGCAGCCCGCTGGCGAAGGGGCCCAGGAGCAGCAGTTGGAGGAGCCCAGCGGGGGCCTCCAGAGGCCCTGGCAGTGCCCACAAAGTAGTCACTTGAGAAAATCTGTTGGGCCTGCAGGCCTCAGAGCCAACTCAGGATGGTAGCAGGCTCCAGCTAAGCGACCACCACCCTTTCCGCACACCATCCTCCTCCACCACCCTGCAGCCCCCAGCCTGCTCTTGACCAAACATGACAGTGTGGATTAATCTGTTAGGCTGCACATTCTTCATGTCTGAGTTTCCATCTGGTCTTTTGCCCACTGGCAGGGAGAAAGCTTCACCCCTGAGTCGAGGCTAAAGGAACAATAGGTGACAGGGAAGTTTCATTATGATTACATCCCAGTGTCCTCCTTGCTCAGCATGCTGGTTACATGCATGTTTCCTACTAAGTTCTTTAGTTTTTATGTCTGACCACCTGGTGTTTCAAACGTGGCGCCTGCATCTTCTTTCACCTGCCACACTATCTGACGCTTGACTGGGGAGTTAACACTGGGCAAGCAGGGAATCTGGCAGAGCTGGGGGCGGGGGACTGGATGTGGCCCCCCTCTCCTGCTGTGGTAGACGGGCTGTCTCACCAGCTGCGGTGTGTACCCAGTGTACCGACTGTTCTTACTTTGGGTCCATGTTGTTTATCATTCTTTAAGGGAGGAGCCAACCCACTGAATTTCCACAAACTTTGCTCATTCCAAGGAGTTAAATGTAACAACAGTGCTGTTTTCAGAGGAGCACTGTAAATATCTTATTTCAATGACATCTGCTGGACACTCAGTGAAGCACCATATGTGTGATTTTCAAAGTGTATTTTGCCAACTATTATTTTATTTACTTTATTATGTTTTCAAGCACAGATTTCAAACTTGGGAGATGTACAAAAAGATTAAACACACATCTCTAATTATTAGGAACTCAGCAAGTATAATATGGGTGATATAAACCAACAAATAAACCGTCATAAAATTTAACTTTTAAATCATTTAAAATTGTACAATTTAGGGGCATTAGTACATTCACAATGCTGTGAAACCATCACCACTATCTAGTTCTAGAAAATTTTCATCACCCCAGAAACTCTGTAACCATAATGCAGTCGCTCTTCATTCCCGTTTCAGTAAATTAAGTCATTTATCATCTGTCACTTTAAAAAAGCCTGGGTTGAGGATCTTTTCCATAGGTCAGGCTGATACCCAGGGGAAAAAAATCATAACATCTTCCAAGAAATCCACGGAAATAACTGTATTGTCAATGTCACATATGTGAAGACTGCTTAAAAAAGTATGCTTTGACCCATCAAGGTCATGTGACTTTTCTGTACTTTTTTTTTTGGCCACATTGTGAGGCTTGCAGGATCTTTGTTCCCTGACCAGGGATTGAACCCAGGCCCCAGCGGTGAAAGCACCAAGCCCTAACCACTGGACCGCCAGGGAATCCCCTATACTGTTAAACTTCATTGTAAAAGTATAAATTGAATGTACTGCACTCAAAAGGATTTTATTATAAAGAAATCTGAGTTTATGTCTTAGAAGTGATCAAAGGAACAGAGCTGCCAAACGAAATAAATATCTATGTACAAGCAATGTTGAAAATTCAGAAACACAGAACATAAGGAGACCCACCATGATGATGAAAGTCAGAGAAGGAATGCTGTATACAAGAATACAGAGAATAAGGAAGTTGGGGAAAAGATCTTAAGAAATAAGCTGCATATATAATTTAAACAAAAAGGCTGTGGGCATGCTGTACATCTCCACTTCAAATGAGCAGCCTTTCTCAAGCTGCGGGTAGTGACTATGAGGCACAGGCACTTGACCTACATTGAACACAGACTAGAAGAGAACAGCTTCCACAATAAAGGCAAAAGAAGGAAGTACCCATCTAATATTGCTTCTACCCCAAACCCAATGGAAACTGTCATAAAGGAATTTAAACACACACACCAGGAAAACAGGCGCTGACAACAAAACTGTGGAAGCCAGAAAGCATATGGACGAGTGGCAAAGGAGTTAGTAGATTCAAGAAAGCTGAGTCTAGACCAGCTTTTCTAAACGCTGAGAAATCATGAGGTGCACAGTGACTCCTCCAAAGATTCAGGCACTGATACCACCAGATGCCTCAGTCATGAAGGAGAAGAGGGAGCTGAGATAAGGAGGATGGGGTAAAAGGTGTTCCAAATACAAACGGAGGGAATTCCCTGGCGGTCCAGCAGTTAGGACTCGGTGCTCTCACTGCCGGGGCCTCAGGTTCGATCCCTGGTTGGGGAACTAAGATCCCGAAAGCCGCACGGCATGGCCAAAAGAAAAAAGAAAAAGAAAGAAAACATGCAAATACAAATAGATCCCTTGACCCCTGCCCCCTCCAACCTGAAGTCCTCATTCAACAGAAGTCACAATGCTTCTATGGAAAGAGTAAAACAGAGGGTCTCTAGACCGGGAGAGAGCACACACAACTGAGCTCAGGTACAAGAGGAACAGGGATTAAGTGACCACATGCCTCTCCCCCCACCACACCCCTCCTTCCCAGTCAGCTCCCAGGTGCTGACATCAGACCTCTACCCTCAGTCAGGAGTCAGAGATTCTTCGCTAGGGAGCTAGACCAAGAGGAAAGACCTTCAGACACTGACCCCAGAGGTTCTTCATATAACTGCCTACCCAGATACCCTATAGAAAAGGAACTTCTGAGTTTACAAGACCCAGCCACTCTTGCAGAGCTTCCAATCAGCATTTCCATCCTTTCTCTTGTGATAAACACGGTTTACTGGGCATTTAAGGAAAGCCTCTAAGGTGAACAAATAGACCCAAATAAACAGATCAGAGCAACATGGAAGATACAGTGGATTCCGTGGATTCTTCAAAAACTTTAAAAAAATTTGAGAGGTAATATTCCACTCAAAACAAAAATGAATGTTAATCAGGGTCCGCATGCCACAGCTACTGAGCCCACGTGCTGCAACTACTGAAGCCCTCACGCCTAGAGCCCGTGCTCCACAACAAGAAGTCGCCGCAATGAGAAGCCTGCGCACTGCAACAAAGAGTATGCCCTCTCGCCACAACTAGAGAAAGCCCGCACGCAACGAAGACCCAACACAGCCAAAAAAAAAAAAAGACCATTAAGAAGGAACATTTATGTAAATCAACTATACTCCAATAAAATTTTTTAGGGCATCCCTGGTGGCGCAGTGGTTGAGAGTCCGCCTCCCGATGCAGCGGACACGGGTTCGTGCCCCGGTCTGGGAAGATCCCACATGCCGCGGAGTGGCGGGGCCCGTGAGCCATGGCCGCTGAGCCTGCGCGTCCGGAGCCTGTGCTCCGCAACGGGAGAGGCCACAACAGTGAGAGGCCCGTGTATCGAAAAAAAAAAAAAATTTTTTTTTTTAAAAAGGGAAGGAACACTTAGAAAATCGAAGAAACTTGGATATTGAAATACATGATGCCAGGCAGGAAAGAAAATTCAATAGGATTGAAAGGTAAAGTTGAAGAAACCTTCCAAAAAGCATTATAGAACAAAATAAGAGATGGAAAAATAGGAGAGAAAAGAAAAGAAAGTAGGTCAGTAGAGGAGGTCCAACATCCGAATAGTAGGAGTTCCAGAAAAAGGAAGCAGGAAACACAGTGGTGAAGCAATTATCAATTAAGTAATTACATTTTTCCAGGACATAAGGTTTTGTTTGGAAAGGTTCAAGAGTGCCAAGAGTAGAGGATGAAAGCATAACAAGATACATCATTATGGACCACAGGGGAAAAACCAAAGTTCTAAGAGCTTCAAGAGAAAAAGAAAATTGTCACTTAAAATGGCTGCTAGACCACAGAGCAATGCCTTTGAAATTCTGAATGACATCCAACTACATGCTGTTAAACTATCAATGATGGGAGAAGAGAATAAAGGCATTTTCAGACACTTAAGATCTGAATATTTTTCTCTCTCACATTTATAGGGAAACTACTCAGGATGCCTGCCACCAAAGGGGGAACAAATCAAAAAAGGGAATACACAGGGCACAGGACATCCAACCTAAGAGGCAAAGGGAAACTCCAGGATGGTGATATGTACCAGAAGAGGGCAATCAGACTGGGGCAGAAGCAAGGGCTTCACAGCTGTACTGACCTCAAAGTAAACAACTGGCCCAGTGAAAGCCAATGGAACCATCACCTTTATCAACAACAGTGGATGGCTGAGATCAAAGATGTATGCTCCTAACATGAACGACTCACAGAAGCTTCATAACTTTTTAAATCAGTTTCTTAGCAAGATCATTGCCTCCTAAAACTGAAAAGCAGGAATAAAAACCTGCCTGAATCAGAGGAATTCTATATACTCATACCTACCTATATATGCAGATACACAGGAACTGCTGACAGCAGAGGCCTTTAGGGCAGGCGGGTTGCTGGAAAAGAGATGAGACGGACTTTTTGCTATTCACGTTTTCATTCTTTGACTTGTGTACCACAAATACTTGTACAAGTACCACAAGTACTTGTTCAAAAATGAAAAAAATATATTCCCCAATTTAAAAAATGATGGAATGAAAACAACCTGAGCATCATGCATAGCAAGGAAGTAGTTTTGTTTGTTAAATATATATTTAATATACACACGCTGATATTAACTAAATGTTCACTATAAATGTGTTTAATGGGTTGTGACAGAAAATGTTTCCTATTGTGGGTTGCCAAGAAATCTGAAAGTGCTAAACCAAGTCCCTCTGTAACTAAGAAAACTGTCTTTCCTACAATATTCACACTTGCTGGGTCCAGGGCACCACCATATCTAAGATGTTCATGCACCAGTGGGTGGACATGTGTATGGAACCAGAAAACATCCATCATTGTGTCAGTGTTCCAGGGGCAGCATCCACTCGTGTCTACTCTAGGCCTTCCTCTGTAATGAGTGTTTGGGAGAGCCTCTGGACAATTGAGAATTTATGGCTTTCTAGGAGTATGGGAAACTACGAAAAACAAAATATTATTCTAAAACAAAAACATTATTAATAAAATAGGTCTATTCCAAGATTTCTTAATATCTTCTGTAACATTCCACTCAGAAGGCAGAAAACCACAAAGTTCTTCCCTAAGGAAAAGTGCAAATGGAATGTAATATTACATTACCAAAAACTCAATTATTTCATTCCCCGCCACATCACTTTTGCTGACGAACTGCTCATATAACATCCTAGGAGGTCTGCTGCCGTGATCTGGGAGCAATGAGCCTTCTCAGTGAGCACAGTGAACGTGCCATGTCTAGACCCATCCTGTGGGTGAGCTGAAAGGACAAGCTCTCAGCACCACACTCAGCCCACTGGAGAAATCATGCACACAACTATTTTCCTGTCAACATCCTCCAACTTAACAATTTTCAAATAGCTACAATTATAATTGAGGTCACATGGACACCGTACCTGGAAGAGCTATACACAAACATTCCCTGTCCACAAACGTTCAGCTTCAGAGCGAACAGTCAAGGGCACAATCACATTTTTAAAAATTAAGAGTGAGAAGCGCAACAGGCACATGCACAATGGCAGAGGATCCTGTTCTTCGCAGAATACTTGAAGGAGCCCTAGCTAAATATACCCCAACTACCGAACATCTTACACTAGTAGTTTCCTATACAAAAGTTAAAAAAAACACCCTACCAAAAAACAACCCTAATCATTATTTCTTTTTTCCTTAATTAACCATTTTACTCTAAGTTTGGCTGGTGAAATCATGAGACTTTCTAGCCTAATGGTCTTGAGACATTTTTCTAGTTGCAAGATGCCTCCCTATGGAGTTTCAATTACTAAGCTCAAAGCAAACTCTGAAATGGATACAGAAATCTGTGAAACAATGACATAGTTCCCAAAATTTTAAAAACAGGAGACTTAAGGCAGATGGTGACACCAAAAAGAGCCAGTCAAGTATTAAAATGGCACTCTGGAAATGGTTCATAGCAAAACCTAATTTTCTACTAGTTTTCATCATATGGGTGAAACTATCCAGTCAGCAGACAACAGATGCGGGCAGCACGATTAGGCCACACCAAGGCAACTTCCAGGAAAGTGACTTCTGGGGCCATGTGGCTTGCACTCATCCACAGCAAGACAGACTGGTCCCTCAACCTCACTGCGTACCTGGGAAAAGATAGTAAAAGTACTTCCATAAGAGGTAAAGACTAACAGGAACCTATAAGCTCACCCTGGAAAGATGTGAAAATGTAACGGAAAAGGAGCACCATGTGCTGATTTTAACAGCTTTTTTACTGGAGGAATTTATTGGTCATGTACACACCATAGGAAAATTATCCCCCCCCACCCCAAAGGTAATGCAGAAAAATTAGATTCATAAGAGAAGTATACGTACAAAGTAGGCAAAAATATGGTGCATGTTTTTGAAACAGAAAATATGAAAATAATTTCACTGTGAAATGCCTTGATTTGCGAGTTGGTACTTAGATTAACCAGATCCAACTGCTCTAATAAATCTCTAGTATATATGTTTTAGAATAACTATTTTTAAAAAAATACCTATTTTTAAGCCAAAACATAAAATCTGTATTTGTGCACCCATGTGTAAGTTATCCTCCTTGGTATCTTCATAGATCCAAGATGCTAAGAGATTAACAAAGTAATTTTTAAAAAATATCTCAAGCCACAGATTAACAAATATACTTCCTCAAGTTTTCTGGGTTACCCTACTAAAAATAACTTATAATAATGTACTCTGGATTTTCAGATATAAATACCAGTCAATGGTTGGTTGGCCATTACATGACAAGTATAATTATCCTTAGAACTAGGTCATAGTATATAGAATGCCTTAACTTTTCTTAGTTCAAACCCTGTAATTTGACCCTAAAATTCGTAAGCATACCCTTTTCTGTGCTTTAAGCAGACACACTGACTTTGCAGTCTATACTTTGTAAGAGAGCAGGTAACTCTAGCACGGAAGAAACTATATAATGCGGCCTGGGGGATGACTTCAACGGCACCATTCCATTTTTATTTATCCAGACTGTTGCCTTCAGCCCTGCATTGAGGCCTCCTTGTATATCGGTTTCTAGTGTGTCACCAACCATCACACAGTCCCCAGGCTGTACTCCAAGGAGATCACAGGAGTAATAAAATATGGAAGGTGCCGGTTTCTCCTCTTTCTGCTCTCCACCTACAACAATAGCGTCAAAATAGGACTGACAGGCACAAGCCTTGATCTTCTCCCTCTGGGTCTGCTGTTCTCCATTTGTTAATAAAAGTAGGCGGACCTCCTTTCGAAGTTCAGTGAGCATGGCTTTGACATCTTCTGCTAGTGTCATATGCTGTAAACGTGTAGATTTCCACAGGAAATAACATTCTTCAGCTAATTTCCTATTGGCCGCACCACCTTTTATTTCCTGGATTGCTTCTTCCCAGTGTGAAGTCCTGAGGTCAGTAATGCAGCTTTTAGAAGGATGAAAACATTCCTTGCTGAGCTTAACTTGAACTTTGTTACAGATGATTTCAGCCTCTTCTTTGTAATGGTATTTTGATTGTAAGAGCTTTATCACCTAAATAAAGGAAAATAACTCCATCAACATACTTCATGTCTTTAATACTTATCCTGTGAGCCTATAAACCCAGAGCACAGACAGATTCTAACTCCACTCCTTTGTCTTAAGGAAGCTCTATTACCACACCATTTCTGTTGGGAATTGGTCTTATTTTTAAAGAACACAAGAGTGAAGATTTCCCAACCTTTCTAGACAACTCATTCATATTTTTTTACCAATTTTTTCTAAGAAGATTCTTTATATATATATATATATATATATATATATATATATATATATATAAAAATAAGAATCCCTCATTTGTCAGTTTAAGTCTACCACCTTTCATTCTGGTCATGAAGACATGAAAATAAAACTGTGCTTATATTTAGTAAAACATAAAATTTCTAACAACTGATATTTAGACTCTTCCCAGAAATAACGCTAGTTCACCTAACCTTTCCTCATCTTATCCATTTTACGTTCTGAAGGCCTAAATTAGGTCCTAAAGGGGACCTAATTCTGTACTTTTAAAAACAGGTATATGTAGCTCTAATGGAATCAGGCACGTTCTGTGACCTCAGCAGTTTAATGATGGTGCTTCTTCCAAACTTAGGATTCCAGATAAAAAACTTCAAGTAGTTCTGAGTCTCCCTCTTTGTCACACTGGTTCTGAATCCCTTATCATAATCTTTCTTATGTTCCCACAGCTCTTTATCTTGACTTTTTATGAGATTAGGTTCTTATCCCTTTGGCCTATCTTCTTACCAAGATGCTAATGTGGCAAAGCATTATGCCCAGTACTCACATATATTATTTCGAATCTTTCCTGCAACTCTGCAAGGGAATTTCCTTTCTGAGATGAGGGAATGGAAGTTTAGACCTGATAAATAACTTGCCCTAGCTGAGATTTAAGCCCATACTTGCCTAACTCCACAGGCCACATGCTTGCGTTTATACTATGTATTCGGCACTGGAGACTGGACCCTTTGTCCTCATGAACTTATCTGGTGCGGAAAATAACCACCACAAATGCTGGGTTGAGTGCCTTGACAGTCACACAAAAAACTGGAAATAAAATGTAAGGAGCAACCCCAGGGTTGTCGGGTAAGGAGGGCAGAGGAAGGAACATTTAAACCAAGGCGTTACCAAGCCCAAAGGTGGGGATGGGAGGAGGATAAAATCATTCTGACAGAAGGAACAGCACAAAGACACAGTACTTGAAATTCTGTGAACTGGGAAAGGCAAGAAGCTGAGCTCAGCCACAGTGGAAGGCAAGTGAGGGCGAGTGCTAGAGATGAGGCTGGGTAGGCTGTAGCTACCGAAATTCCCTTGGCACACCTTATGTCCATACACGCCAAAGGCTTCATACTGCAAGTGCTTGGGCTTCTCTGCCTGGGAGCTTTATCTCGCCATAGGGGCACCCATGCACATAGGCTGGAGCCAGAGTATAGCCCAAGAAGCAGGTCTCAACCAATAAGCAGCAGATATTGGTGGGTTGCCCCTTGGAAGGGACAAGTAAAGTATGTCTACATGTGTCTCCCAGAGTCCCCAACCGTTCACACAGTTCCCTGCTCATGAACACAGACTGTATTAGATTCCTTCCCTTCCCTGTCTGACTCCACCACTCCCTACAGTGCTTCCTAGGGTCACCTTCCAAGTGAACTGCTTGCAGTTGAAGCCGCCTGTCCCAGGGACATCTGGGAAAGTCGATCATGCCAAGGCAATTTTGGATCTTTGAGGATGAGGGCAATGCACACAGCTGGGGCTAAAGATTTTCTGTTGTTGAAGTGAAGCAGTCAAAGTCAAGTTAAATTGTTACCCTAAACTTTATAGGGAATAAATGATCTGCTACTCACACCAGACACTCAATTCACCTACCGAAAAGGGGAAAGAGCTGAAGAGACACATTCTTCCTCAAGCTATTTGTGTTAATCACAAAACATAATAGTTAAGAAAAGTCTTACTAGTCAGAGAAAAATAAACCAGCCCTAAGAATTTTAGGTGAAGGGAAAACTTTGAAATTTCTTGCTTTATAAAGTTAAAATTCAATGAACAAATCAAGCCTTTTCAATCTCCATAGTTATGTCACCATCTTTTCTAGCAATATCAACTAAATTACTCCTGAGCTATGATTGAAGGTCACTATACAGTTTTAGCAACTCTACTGCTACACAATAAAAGGACACAGGCCTCTAGGACTCCACAGTACTTGCGATTCAACAGGAACTGGCTCACAGTTCATAAATGAAAGCTCCCAATAAAGATCCAGTTTCCTATAAACTGCAATTGGCAGTTTGTTAAGCACATTCTTGGGATCTGAAAAAGCAGATTAGCTCACCTTAAAGGGGAGATTCTTGTAGAAGTATATTGCTCCCAAGTTTCAAAACTGCCTCCCATTACATTCCCTGAATTAACTTTGCCATTTCGTCACACAGAAACTAATTACATATTCATTTGGAACAACAAGTGGCATTTTAATAATATTAACAGCTTTGGGAAAGAAGTTTATCAGTCGTTCACATATTAATATTAGTTCAAACAGAAATAATACCTAAGGTGAATTAGTCCACATTACTGGTGCAAACTCTCCTAACACCTGCACTGAGAGAATGGGAGTCTAAATTTAATTGGGGATGGAGGGAAAAGATCTCTAATTTAGAGGTGTGATGACATTCTGCATAAGGGTAAGTCAGGCCTGAAAAGGATTCTGAGTAGAATGAGCCCACTAGGCACGTACAGGCCTGAAGAAGGGAGAGCTAAGACAGTGAGAGAGGGGAGATCAATTTCTAGACACAATATAAACTCAAATTCCATCTACTTCAAAACTCTATTTAAGGCTCTATCGCAACACATACAAAAAGGAAACTCTGTCCTACTTCCTACTTTCTGGACCCAGACTTAAATACCATTAGTACTAGTGTTTAGCTGTGATTTAAAAAGACTTTTTGAGGGCCAGTGTGGGAACCATATAACACATATGATAAAGATATGAAGTGGCTGAATTCTAAATAAAACTATTTTAAAAAATACATGCTCACAAAACATGATGGCTGCATACAGACTAACAATTCAAGCAGCCCTCCTGTTATTTATTTTTTTTGTGGTACGCGGGCCTCTCACTGCTGTGGTCTCTCCCATTGCGGAGCACAGGCTCCGGACGCGCAGGCTCAGCAGCCATGGCTCACGGGCCCAGCCGCTCCGCGGCATGTGGGATCTTCCCGGACCGGGGCACGAACCCGTGTCCCCTGCATCGGCAGGCGGACTCTCAACCACTGCGCCACCAGGGAAGCCCCCTCCTGTTATTTTTAGTTCAAGTCTTTGTTCAAACATCATCTACTCTATGTGGCCTAATCTGACCAACCTATTTTAAAAATGCAATTCTTTCTCCCCTCCACTTTTTCTGACACACTTATAAATAAAAGCACATTTATTACGTTCACTGTCATACCCATTAGAAAGCAAACTCAAAAATGCAGAAATCTTTTTTGCTTTGTTCTCTGAGAAACCCCAATTTTCTGGAGAAGCCTTCTTCTTGAGTAGTGACACTGAAAGAGGGTGGAAATAGCTTTCCCAGATGATTTAAAAGTAAATTAAAGCTGATAGCCAATATTTTGTAATAACTATAAATGGAAAGTAACCTTTAAAAATTGTATATATATAAAAAAAGAGGCTGAAAAAAGAAAAAAATTAAAGTGATATATAGTCATTATGACTCCTTTTCCTCAAGCCCAAGGCAATGGCTGGACCTTTCCCCCTCCCTCCTTTCATAAATCATTCAGTGATTCAGAAAGCTGGCATGTTACTTTTGAATAGGCTAACATTTGTGGGTGTTGTATTCTTATGTGATAAAGCGATCCTAGATCCTCGTATAGTTAATTCTGCACATTTCATAGGATATTTATAAAGCAAATGGTAAGAGAACCAAGTCTGGAGAACTGGACTTTTACCCATCCATTCAACATTCATCCTGTGTCAAACACAGGGTGATGAATAAGACAGTTTGTTCCCTCTTAAGAAGCTCACCATTTAGCTGTGGGCATGTGAGTTGGAATGTGGAGGATGAACTGGACATGGTAAGTCTGGCATCAAGACCATAGTAACAGTCTTGGTGAGAGACAAGTCCAGCTTTAACTAAGACAAGGGCAGAAGGGATGTGCAGGAGAGGACACACTTGGTGACAGAGTGGACGGTGGTATAATTCTGGAACACTGGACTGTATGTACTTCCCATGCATTACATTAAACCTAGCTGATAGGGTTTTTGAGAACTAATTTCACTATTCAAATATCACTATTTAAAGATTTGAGGCTTAGAGCAGTTAACTAACTTGTTCGGGTGCTTTCACCTAGGTATTGGGAGAGCTGTGATTCAATCTCAACTGTCTAATTTTAAAGCCTAAACTCTTGGCCTATAGCAAGGATTGGAATAAAACAAGAACTTAATGACAACACACTGGACTTGGCCTGCCAAAAACACACAGGTAAATATGTACAGTTTGCAGCTAGAGATATTGGAGACAATATAGCAGGGGATGGTGCCCCTGAGGTCAAGATCAAAGGCATGAAGGGACAGTCAACAGTGTATAATACTTCGGTAAAGTCATTAAGACAGACTTAAAATGTCCAGGATTCTGGCAATTTGAGAGGTGCCTATAGATGGTGAGTTTATTTCATTCTAGTGGCAAAAACAAAAAAAACACACTACAGTGGTTTTGGGAATACACAGGAAGTAGAAACATGGAGATAATGGTATAGATTTCTCTTGAAAAACATGGCTGTCAAGAGAGGTAATATCTTGTGGAGGAATAAGGGTCCAAGGGAAGCGTTCTTTTTAAAGTACTGGGCATTTTAAAAGATTCTGCATGAATTATTCACATTTGCTTATTTTTTTTTAAGCTCAAAAATTGACATAGGTTTGTTGGCCTTTTTTTATTTTTTGAAATAATTGTATAAAATAATCGTTAACATTTTTCCAATTCATATTTTGGAGAATCATTCTGCTAAATTGTTATACACAGTATCTCAATTAATTCCCCAAAACAGCCTTTTAAAGTTGGCCCTAGTGTCGTATTGTAATACAGATGAGAAACTGAGGCACTGAGTTGAATTATTTGCCCGAGATCTCAGAGAAAATTGTGGAGCCAAGATTCAAACCCAAGAAATGTGCAAGCTGACTATTTATGATTAAACACTGATTATATTGCTTATGGAGTATCATAAGAGAGTGTAAAGACATCTTTATCAAACAAATAAAAACAGAGTATTGGACGGGCTTCCCTGGTGGCGCAGTGGTTGAGAGTCCGCCTGCCGATGCAGGGGACACGGGTTCATGCCCCGGTCCGGGAGGATCCCACATGCCGCGGAGCGGCTGGGCCCGCGAGCCATGGCCGCTGAGCCTGCGCGTCCAAAGCCTGTGCTCCACAACGGGAGAGGCTACGACAGTGAGAGGCCCGCATACCGCAAAAAAAAAAAAATAGAGTATTGGACAGATCCGAAAATGCAGCAGGTGTGGAATGCACCGAGAAAGAGGACGAAGAGGCTGAAGATCCAGGGAGACACAACCTAACTAATGAAGCATGAAGAGAACGGGACACTCAGGGCTGAAAGGATTTAGCTTCTGAAAGTGGGTTTTTCAGATCTGGTAATCCTTAGTTTTCTCTTTAAAGCTGAATGCAGACGAAAGAAAGCAGGG
Source organism: Aethalodelphis obliquidens (assembly GCF_003676395.1). Lineage (NCBI taxonomy): Eukaryota > Metazoa > Chordata > Mammalia > Artiodactyla > Delphinidae > Aethalodelphis > Aethalodelphis obliquidens. The sequence goes on from NW_020837962.1 coordinate 19,546,016, forward strand.
GTGGCTTCGGGTCTTGAACAGCACTGGAAAGGTCTGAAAGAGCATCAGTAGGTACAGAAAGGGGAGGATGCGGCGGAGCAAGGCCTCGTGAAGGTAAACCTACTGAGGGTCACACCCACGGCAGGAACACCTGCGGAGAAAACTCCCTCGAGTCGATAAAGTCCAGGCTCAAAGGTCCAACGAAGAGCACGCGGTGGGAGACCAGCCTCCCGCGGTCAGTCCCGGAGAGCCGGGTGCCCGCTCGTCCCGGCGGGTCCAAACCTGTCCCGGCAGAAAGCCAGGCGCCTGGCGCGCGCCCGCCCTTCTGTGCGGAGGCGACTCTGCCCTTGTGGCAGTTTGGCGACATCCTTCCGGAAGCCCGAGCGCTGGGAGCGCCCTCAGGTCGCAGACTCCCCGCTCTCTGAGAGAGGCCGCCGCCGCGGGCCGGCACGAAGGGCCTCCGGGACCAGGGTCGCCGCCGCGGAGGGAGCCGACAGGGCAGTGGGCCGGCGGCCCAAGGGGGCGAGAGAGCGCGCGGGGCGGGGCGCCGGGCTCGCCAGAGGGAAGCAGTAGCCGGAACGTTACCTCCAACATGCCTTTCCGACTCGCCCCGGCCGTGTCGATGAGCGTGTTGTCCAAGTCGAAGAAGACAGCCCGCACCCGGCTCAGCCCCATGCCGCCGCCGCCCGCGCGACGCGCCAACTCGTAGCCGCCGCGCGCGCCTGCGCGAAACGGGCCGGCGAACGGGAAATACCGGGGCGCAGCCGCGAGGCCGCCCGACCCTTGCCCACCGGCGGGGAACTCCCGCGAGATATCCCCATACCTGAGTGGCGCGGAACAGCGACGTCCCGCGAGACTCCGGAATCGTGGTCCTAGGGAGGGCCGGGGACGCGCCGCCGTCATGATGCTAGCGGTTGTCTGAGTCGCTGACGTGTAGGGGGTGGTCGGAAGCGCGGCTTCCTTCTTGGTGCCTCTCTGTGCTTATCTCGTTTCTCATTTTGCCCTCCTTGCGTGAGGAGGACGTCGTGACTGCCCCCGGGAGGTTTTCTGCGCCTTGTGGCGACAGGGAGGAGACAGAACAAGGGACTTTTCCGGTCGGACCGGGTGTCCTGGCCCACGCAGCTCAGGCGGCTTCCGAGCGTGGCCGGGTCGGGTGTGTGTGTGTGGTTACGAGTCTGCGGCCCCGCTGGATGGCAGGAGCCGGCTCAAAGCTGGGGGACGTGTTGGAAAGGTGTATCCTGGATTTTGGAGCCGTTGTTTGACGGCTCTGCCTGAAGACCGAGGGCTCCGTAGTGTCTGCCCGATGTTTTGTCCACCGATTTGATGGCTTTTCCTGAAGCCTTGCATTTTCCGGTCGCTGGGTGTCTTTTTTACTTGGATGATTTTCAGGTATAGCCAGAGGCTGAGGTACCTAGAGAGTCTGTTAAACCTGCAGAAGGTCACTAACAGTTGTTTGCTTTCTGCTGTTAGCAGAATAAGGATCGTGGAACTAATCTCTAATCTTCTGTCCAATTGTCTCTGTACCGAAATTTGGACATGTGGTCATCATCAGTGACCAGAAATTGTCTATCAGGTAGAACAGGGCCAACGGCCAAATCTGGCCTGCCACCAGATTTTGTCGGATCTGTGAGCAGGGTGGTTGTTAACATTTTTTAAAATAATTGAGAAAAGAATCAAAAGAAGTGTATTCATGACACGTGAAAATTATATGAAATTCAAATTTTAGTGTACATAAATAGTATTTATGTATTGTCTTTTGCTGCTTTTACCATACAATAGCAGAGTTGCATAGTTACAAGTGAGACCATATGGCCTGCAAAGCCTAAAATATTTACTATCTGGCACTTTGTAGAAAAAAATCTGCCCACCCCTGAGATACATGATTAACAGTTGGGCTGCTGGTGTTCAGTACCATCAGATCAGTTGTCTTTTTGTTAATAGGTTTTTATTCTGCAGTGGCAGACTACAGTTTCCATGTTTTGGAGCAGAATCGCAGGTGACCTCTCTTTGCTACTGTGGAAAATAAATGAATACCCATGCCTCAAAAACATGACTGTTGATGTGCAGGGCTAGTCTATCAATTTTGGTCATTTAGATTAGCAATCGGCCGAAATTATGAGTGCATTAATTAGAGTTACTTTTTTTAATTGCCTGAATTGTAAGAATAAATTTAGCATAAAACTGCATATGGGCACATGAAGTCTATAGGATTGCAACCGTTTTTTGTTTGTTTGTTTTTGACCACACTGTGAGGCATGTGGGATCTTACTTCCCCGACCAGGGATTGAACCTGTGCCCCCTGCATTGGGAGCGTGGAGCCTTAACCACTGGACCTCCAGGGAAGTCCGTATCCTTTTTCTGATGTGCATATAGTTTATTGAGTTAGGCACAAATCCAAAGTCAGAGAAGGTGCAGCAGTCTGCATGTATAATCAGTCCTCTTGACTTAATGGGTTGGGTGTTTGACAGGTTTCTTTTTGTGACAAGTACTCTAATGGCATTCCATGACCTGTCCAACTTGGCTGCTTGAAGGGAGGTGATGGCCAGGCACAGTACACTGACAACTTTAGTTCCTTCTAATTAAATGTCTCCAGGCTTTAGGTTGTTGCAGTTGATGTTTGTGAACCAGTGAATTTTCCTGTATGCTTTTAAGGTGGTGAAATGTACAGGCTCCTCATTATAAATGAGCCTCAGGTTATTAGTACGTTACTTAACTGGTCAGCTTGACAGATTTAACACTACTACCTAGATATTTTTGTATTTCCAGGAAGCAAGGTCTAAATAAAAGATTGGTAATTGTGAGACTTGGTCAAGGAACACAAAGTGAAAACTAAACTGCAACACTTGTCTCTCCTGCGTCCTGCAGCATGGCACCATTGCTGTGCAACTGCTGCTACCCAACATTGATCCTGTCTTGTCCTACCCTAGGGAAAGTCTTTCCCAGACCCTTCCCACCCTCCTCTCCTGTACAAGTTCATTACAACTCCATGACTTCAAAAGAGAGGCTTGCCCTGTGGTTTAAACTTTAAAGGTTTTCTCAGAATGGGGCATTGCTCAGTTGAGGGGCAAGATGGAAACAACCAGAAGAGAATTTCACAGGCTCCCACTACATCTACCCAGCTATCATCAGCTATAACCACCTACGCTGCCTGATAACCTTAAATGAGCCACCTCTGCTGCCTTCTGTGGCTAGCCCTTTCAGCTGTTTACTAGATTCCTGCCCCTACTTGAGGACATCTTTTCAGCAATTCTTTCCTCCTCTCTTTTAAATCAAAATTTTCCCATCTGTTGGATACACCCCTCTCACTCCCAATACTTTATTGAAAGTACTCTTGCCAAGTCACCAGTGACCTTCAGCTTGCTAAATCCAATAGCATTTCTGGCCCCATCTTCCTTCTCTTAATCAGCAACATTTCACGTAGCTCATCCTTTTCCCCGCCTTGGCTTTCAAATTTTCTTTTCTGCTCCTGACTACTCTTCACAGTCTCCTTTGCTGGTTCCCCCTCATCTCACTGACTTTCTGTGGTTCAGTGGCTCCAGGGCTGCCTAACTACACTCACTGCCTTGGAGAATCTCATTCATTCACTTGCATGACTTTGAATACCATCTATATATTATATGCTGATGACTCATAAAATGCTATCTCCTCTGATCCCTTGAGAATTAGCTTGGCCAAAGAATAGAAAAATAAAGCCAATAAACATTTGAGAGGTGGTTAATCACACTTGTATTTTAAGAAATGCAAATCCAAACTACAGTATGATGTCATTGTTAACATATAGGATAAGCAAAAGTTAAATGTCTAGGGCCTCCCTGGTGGTGCAGTGGTTAAGAATCTGCCTGCCAATGCAGGGGACACGGGTTCCAGCCCTGGTCCAGGAAGATCCCACATGCTGTGGAACAACTAAGCCCGTGCGCCACAACTACTGAGCCTGCGCACCTAGAGCCTGTGCTCCACAACAAGAGAAGACACCACAGTGAGAAACCTGTGCAAGGAAGAGTAGCCCCTGCTCTCCACAACTAGAGAAAGCCTGCACACAGCAATGAAGACCCAACGCAGCCAAAAATAAAATAAATAAATAAATTTATTTTAAAAAGTTAAATGTCTAAGTTATACCTCAATATTATTAAAACAAAACAAAAACTAAAAACAGCTTGCTGTACAACCTGGTCCATCTGATCCCATATATGTTACATAAAGTAAAAATTATTCTAGGAATTCCCTGGTGGCACAATGATTAAGAATCCGCCTGCCAATGCTAGGGACACGGGTTCGATCCCTGGTCTGGGAAGATCCCACATACTGCGGAGCAACTAAGCCCATGTGCCACAACTACTGAGCCCGTGTGCCACAGTACTGAAGCCCACACGCCTAAAGCCCTGTGCCCTGCAACAAGAGAAGCCAATGCAATGAGAAGCCCGCACACCGCAATGAAGAGTAGCCCCTGCTCACCGCAACTAGAGAAAGCCTGCGCACAGCAACGAAGACCCAATGCAGCCAAAAATAAATAAATTTATTTAAAAAATTATTCTAACTCATTAACACATGATTTTTTTCCTCTGCAAAATGGAGATTCCAATCCTAACTTGCAGGCTGGTTGAGAGGGTAAAATATGGCAATGATTACCTGGGACAGGACAGTTGCTCTGTAAATGCTAACAATCATTTCCCACAAGACCCTGTCTATACCAGGAGTGCATCAGCCTGAATAAAGTGCTGAGAGAAGGAGTGCTGGGACGATGTTGCAAGTGTCCTGAATGAGGGCATAAGATCTGGGGAATATTCCTTGTGAAGAGGCCTAGTTGACCGAGAACCAGCTGAGGCTCTGAGCCCCAGATGGGACAGTGCAGGTCACGAGATGTCAGACATGAGCAAAGGACACCCACCATTGTATAGAACAGAGAAGGCACTACAGGAAGGCAACAGGTTAGGAGTACCCACCAGAGGCTGGGCTGTCCTCCCTTTCCCTAGCAGAGAGTCCTCTCTTGGGTGGGCAAGGCATTGGAGGAAGTAGAGCTAGAGGCTAAAAAAGGGTGTGATCCTGAGAATGTCCCTGGAAATTCCCAAGCCTGGGGAATGGCCTCCTCTTGTTTTAAAAAAAAAGAAAGTATTAGTCCTGTCAGAGAAGAAAAGAACTATGGGCAGCTTCCTAAGAATAGGCCCAGGGTGTAGGTATCAGAACACAGCCTATCCTGACATGATACTGACTCTGAGCAGAAAGTTTGTCCTCTTTGTGCCTCTGGAATAATGAGGTTTTACTATTAGTAATATTTAACACTTATTGAGCATTTAATATACACCATAGATGGTTCCCAGTGTCATACAAGATTTCCTCATTCAATCCTCACAACGATCCTATTAAGTGGTTATTTTTTTACCCATCTTTTTCAGATGAGGAAACTGAGAGTTTAAATACGTTTCTCAAAGTGATGGAGCCTAGGTCTGAAGTCTCACTGTAAAGGCCATGCTCTTAAACCAGTTGGCCCAGAGTTTCTGCCCAGCCCAATCTTTGAACTTTTGCAACTTGCCTCCCAGCCTGGGGGCTTGAGAACAGTTCCCCCTTCCACCTGTTGGGAAGGTGTTTCCAGCTTGGCACCTGTCGACTTAAAAAATATTCACAACAGTTCTTCCCTGGTGGCGCAGTGATTGAGAGTCTGCCTGCCGATGCAGGGGACACGGGTTCATGCCCCGGTCCGGGAAGATCCCACATGCCGCGGAGCGGCTGGGCCCGTGAGCCATGGCCACTGAGCCTGCGTGTCCGGAGCCTGTGCTCCGCAACGGGAGAGGCCACAACAGTGAGAGGCCCGCGTACCGCAAAAAAAAAAAAAATTCACAACATAAAAGTTGAGAGTTATGTTTTATTCGGCAGGAAATTTTAGGACTTCAAGCCCGGGAGGCAGCATCTCAGGTAACCCTGAGAGAACTGCTCTGAGGAGGTGAGGTGGGGGGGAGCCAGGTTATACAGAAATTTGCAACAAAGGGCAGATAGTCCAAACGTCAAAAGATTATTGTTGGGACTTCCCTGGTGGCGCAGTGGTTAAGACTCTGTGCTCCCACATGCATGCTGCAACTAAGAGTTCACATGCCACGAGGAGCCGGTGAGCCACAACTAAGGAGCCTGCCTGCCGCAACTAAGACCTGGCACAACCAAATAAATAAATAAAATAAAATAAAAAATAAAATTTCTAAAAATAAAAAAGATTATTGTTAATTAAAGCACACCAGATATCCCCAAGTTAAGGAATTTAGTGCTTTTCTATGTATGGGAAGATGCAACAATCTGGGCTCACTGAAATCATTGCTTTGATGTGCACCGCAGCTGTCTGGGTATCCTGTGTTTTCACATCCTGAGTTTCCTCAGGGCTCACCATAGGGAGTGATGAGTCTGATGGCTGCTAGATGGCAGGTATTCTTTCCTTCCTGAGTTTCCTTAGGGCTCACTGGCTAACGTTGGAGGGCCGCGATCTCTGATGTCTGTGACTGATATGGCAGGAAATATTCCATTTCTCAGACGCTCCTCTTGGTCAGGAATTCAACCAATATTTGGGAAACATTTCGTGACCAAATTTTGTCCTGTGGCGCTGGGAGGTTCATCCTAGATCAGGCGAAAATTCCTGTCGATATGCTACTCCAGGAGCTAATTTACGGATTAGGCCCTGTTGATAATTAAGATTCTCTGGATCCTCTGTCTTACTAGTCTGTTACGATGCAGGAAATGTTTTCCCTTATGGCTTCTTCCCATATCTAGAATCACACTATTACAATTATTCTATAAGAGTCATAAATGTGATCTATTTTCTCAAGATGTTTAGCCATCATCAGTTTTGCTGGAGGCCACATTGAGTACTGTAAAAGACAACAATCTTATAAAATAGACAGGATATAAGTAATGTAGGTAGTAACATTACAAAGTCATAGTGCAGCAGGAAGACAAATCATAAACAATTTGGAAACAAAGAACAAATTAAAACAATCATTAGTGTAATTAGTTGTAATTAGTTGTAATCCAGCTGCACCAAACCATCAAATCCACAGGAGAGCCAGCTGGAGAAACCAAACTCTGGAAGGATCAGGTGGAGAGAAAAAGATAAATGTTTCCTCTCTGTTTACAAAGGTATACTTTATCAACTTGTTGTAGGTCATAGCATAAGAGAAAAGGTTTTTCTGGAAAACGAAGCTTTAGCTAGTGTATTTTCAAAAAGTCATAAAGTTATAAATCATACTCATCCGTTCATTCAGTCTCATGTAATTAATTCCTGTTGATCTGGATGAAGTAATCAGGTTTTCCATTAGAGTTTTGTCATTTGTTACCCAGTTCATTGGTATTATCTAGATCTATCAGAAGCTTGTATTTGTTTCAAAAGTTCTCTTTATGAGTCTTCTTGAAAATCTTCATTTTGTAAAAGCATCAATGTAAAATAATGATTGTCTATAAAAGCTAAAACTTAAAATAGCATGGAAAAGATTTGAGTACAGTGCAATTAGCAAGAAACTTGGATATTTCTGTGACATAACATTTTTGGATAATAACTAGAATTATGACTGATAACATTATATCAGGACATATCAGATATTAGGGATTCCTTATAAATTTTGGAATATCTGTATTAATAACATTTATCCATAAACTATAACCTGAGGTTCATCTCCAATCACTTGACAATGTTTCTGAAGTAATTAAACATATCAAATAAACTTAGTTTAACATTCCTCTCTGAGATGTCTCAGAGATGTTCCTTTGAAGCCTCCCAGAGGCAGCTGGAGGCTAAAAGAGCTTTAGTTCGATTTGATATTTGGGAAGTTTGTTTAAAAATATCAGAAAGGTTTTTAAAACACAACAGATCATAGGTCTCTATAAAACAATACTTATTCATTTAACCAAACTCACAAATAGATTACTTAAGGGCACAGAAACTCACACAATCTGTTATCAAAAAGGAGCACTCTAAGAAACTTTGTTCAAATTCCAGTCATGTACTACCTTACTTAACAAAATCCATTTACTTAATTAACTTCAATCTAAATTTAGTTAATCCTGACCATGTATAAAATTTTTCCTTAATAAAATGTAATTCCATTCATCATACCTTCTTTACTGAAAACACACATTCTACTTTCGTACTGTATACTGAAATGCTTCCTATTAGCTTTAATTACATGTTTAAATTAGAATCCTCAACTCTTCAAAACCTTAATTTTTAGTGAAAAATAAGAAGTAAGCAATTATGAACTTTCTTTTACATTAGCATTCTGTAGATTGGTGAACATGAATACCAGTGGTAATTTCTAAATACATTCATTTTCTTATAGAGGACATCTCAAGGTGGCACCAAACATTTTCATTAATAGTCCTAAATACCTTTAGTTTCTCTATTTAGTAATTGATGTGTCAGTATCTTATTTTTTTTGAAATTATATAGCTATTCAATAAACCTCATCACTTAAATTAGCACAACTCTAGAACTTTAAGTTACCAAATATCTGTAAAGATCATCTTAAGTAGACATTTCTAAAATATAGTTTTAAAGAGTTTACCCAAAATCTCTTGTCTCATTTACGTATAAAGTTCTCATCAAGTTATTTTCCTTGCAACAAGATATAAGGTCTTATTTAACATCTGTTAAACCTAGGTACAATAAAGTATTATACTTAATGACTCTAAAGACATGTCTATAATAAATAGATCAACAAACTTTAATACCAGGTATCAAATTAATATTGAATATTTCCCAGTTCACGTGAACCTGAAAGTCATTTTGGCTGGTTTCTTTATATTTAATTTGTAAGCGCTTTCTTTTAAATTAAATAGAGATCTTTATAAATTCAACTTTGATAATACCTTCCAGAGGTAGAGATATCTCATATGTATAATGTGCACACAGACATATAAACAGACAAAACTAGAGATCTCATGGCTTCACTTAAAAAAAAAAATTATGAATCAGGTATTACAATATAAACTTACTAGTTCACAAAGAACAGTTGGAATACATTAAAGTTGCTTGCTCAGATGACCAAGGCTTTGCTATTTGTAAAGTTCGGCTGAGGTAGCATTCCCAGCGATTTGAATTTTAAAAGTACCACTTTGTCATTATTTTTTCTCTTGGTTTCAGGTCTTGCCTGACTGAGCTAAAGAGGCTCAGTCCCAGGTCCTCGGGCCTGTAGTTACATTTCTGGTTTGTAGAGATTGGCAAGAGAAAGACAGTTGCTTTTAGTTCCCCAAAGAACAGGTCTGTCACCAAAAGGACACAAAAAGATTGATTTGTCCAACTATGTATTATATCAATGAGAAAATTTCTAACTAACTGAAGTTTACTATGTCAACTACAGATTGGCACTTGCCACCTACTTCTACAAGGATTAAATCATGTGCTGCTGCAGCTGATGACTTTCAACACCCCCTGAAAGGAGTTCAGGGTGGAGAGCAGAAATGAGGTACTCTGTGCTCTGGGAAAAACTGGCAGAACAGGTCTTCAGATAGTTAGATACTTTAAGGAGCTGATTTTATGAGCCCAATTCTTATGTCTCCTCATATGTAGAAAAGCACTAAAATCTTTCATGGTGATGTCTGCTCCTCGTGACTAGCAGTAACCCTCAACAGACTAGCAGAAACCTTCGGCAAAAAATATGTGCTTGATTGCATGTACTCCCCCTTCACCAAAATCACATCTATACTGACCTTTCCCCGACCTGTTTGGAGCAGTTTCTCAGAGCTATCTGAGATACTGTCTCCCAGGCTATAGTCCTCATTTTGCCCAAATAAAACTTAACTCACAACTCTCACGTTGTGCATTTTTTTAAGACCACAACGAGGGCTTCCCTGGTGGCGCAGTGGTTGAGAGTCCGCCTGCTGATGCAGGGGACGTGGGTTCGTGCCCCAGTCCAGGAGGATCCCACATGCCGCGGAGCGGCTAGGCCCATGAGCCATGGCCGCTGAGCCTGCGCGTCCGGAGCCTGTGCTCTGCAACGGGAGAGGCCACAACACTGAGAGGCCCACGTACCTCAAAAAAAAAAAAGACCACAACGAGTTCTATGTTCTAGAACTTCAGAGTATAATTTATCCTGCCTTCAAAGACTTATATGAGGCATTCAGGAAAGACCTTCTTTCTGAGTTTACAAATTAAACCCAGAGCAAAATCACTATTTTTTTTTTTTTTATTAGCCCTTGAATGTTAGTTCCCAGTTTTTACTTATTTGTGTGGCTCAGGTAACCCTATTCGTTAGGGGAAACACTGACTGAAACCACCCACCCTGGCCAGGCCCAATAGTAACCACTTGCATGAGTTATCTTAAGCAGGAGGTCCTGGTAAGGAATGCAGAACTAACAAGATACCATCAACCGGAAGAATTCGGGAATTCGGGAAAGGTCAAAAGGAGAGGAGACGCCAGTCCATATGTCCTCCCAACCTTCCAGAATCCTTCTGGCTGGAATCCATCTTGGCTGAGCCATGCATGAGCCACCAGGAAGGACCCTGAGTCAGAATGATTGGCCAGAGACAACCTGGAAACCAATCCCATCACCATAAAACCCAAGACTGCGAGCCACATGGCAGAGCAGTCGTTCTGGGTTCCCTTACCCTCCTGCTCTCCGTCCGGGCACCGCCTCCCAATAAAGTCTCTTGCTCTGTCAGCACATGTGTCTCCTCGGACAATTCATTTCCGAGTGTTAGACTGGAAGGGGTCTCGGGCCCTGGAAGGGGTCCCCCTTCCTGCAACAGTTGGAAGAGAAAGCCTCTCCGTCACTGTCTGGCTGCTTCCTCCTTGTCCTCTCATCACCCGACATCTCTCTCCAGTTCCTTTTTCCTGCTCAGATCGGCCCAGGGAAGAGCAGCAGATTTGAAGCACGTCCAAACAAATAATGGGGGAAAAAATCAATGAGGCAACAGAGTGGGGGAACGTAACAGCATTCTCCATGTAGGCTGAGAACGCCCTGCTCTAGCTATTTTTCCTCCACCAATTCTTGTAGACCCATGCTGTCCAATAGAACTTTACACGATGCTGGAAATAATTCTACGTCTGTGCTGTCCAATGCAATAGCGCTAACTCCATGTGGCTATCGAGTACACACAATATAGTTAGTGCAACTGAGGAGCTGAAATTTTAAAATTGTATTTAATTTTAATTAATTTACATTTAAGTAGCTGCATGGGGCTGGTAGCTACCAGATTGACAGCACAGTCGCCTGGTAGGGGTGGGGTGACCACTATCACATCAAGCTGGTTTAGCCACCTCTTATGTTCCTTTGAGGCGTGTCTGGTGGCTCTTGTTAAATGGTCTTCAGACTTAGGGTTTGCATTTGTTTTATTTCATTTTTTTTTTTTTGGCGGCCCCGAGCAGCTTAAGGGGTCTTAGTTCCCTGACCAGGGATCAAACCGAGGCCCTCGGCAGCAAAATTGTGGAGTCCCAACCACTAGACAGCCAAGGAATTTCCTGTTTTATTTCAGAGACAAGGAAAAAAACCCTTCCAGTTACCATCCTGATATTTAACAGATGAACTGTCTATTCTTCAATCTCAGGCAATTCTCAACTTGCATACTGGTCTCCTTCCCCCTTGCAATGAATAAATACTCTAGAACTTCCCTCTTCCAATTATGCCCTCTTTTGTTCCTTCTTTGCTGAGTTACCTTTAGCATGCCAATGCTGCATTATATTTCATCCTTTAAAACATCTTCTGGACTTCCCTGGCGGCCCAGGGGTTAACACTCCGTGCTTCCAATGCAGGGGGTGCGGGTTCGATCCCTGGTGGGGAACTAAGATCCCACGTGATGCTTGGTGTGGCCAAAAAAAAAAACCCAAAATAAAAAAAAATAAAATAAAAAAAACCCCCAATAACGACAACAAAAAAGCTCAAACAAACTTCTTCTCTTGACCTCACTTTTCCCTATTTCTCTGCTCCCTTTTATAGTAAAACTACTCCCAAAGAGTGGCCTAATTCTCTCCACTTCCTCAGCTTCTGTTTGTCCTTGAACCCACTCTAATTGGACTTTGACCCCCAGAATCCTACTAAAACCTCCAAGTTACCAAAGCCAGTGGTCAATTCTCAAGTCTCACCATGCTCACAGCAGCATTTGCCACAGGTGATCACACTATTCTTCTTGAAATATGTTTTTCCTTTGTTTCTAGTTCACCATCCATTCATTGAACAACTATTTATTGAATATTACTTGAGAAAATTGGGAAAGACTTTGAAATGGGGGGTGGACATTTCTAGAGTGTCCTTCCAGAGATTGCCTCTGAATTTTCTCTGCCTTTCACTGACTTTGAACTAGTTCATAATGCTGTAATTTATAGAAAACTGATAACAAAGCAAATTATTCTTGGCCATACACATGAAAATGAATTATGTTCTGTAGAATGCAATTAGTTATTGCCCAATAGGTAGATCAATTTTGCATTCATTTGGAAATTCGCTTTAAGTATTCCTTACTGCCTATATATATATGATTCTTGGAATTCTCTTTTGAACCAATTGTAGCCTCTTACTCGTTTTCTTATTAACTAATGAGTTAAAATCTTAGACTCATTTTCATTTTATATTTCTTTGTGAGTCATGATTTTATCTTCATTAAATTTGTCCTTGAACAGTTTGGGCACCATTTTTTTGTTTTTGTTTTTTTAATTGAAATATAGTTATGTTAGTTTCAGGAGTACTACATAGTGACTACATTTGCATACATTATGAAATGATCACCATGATAAGTCTAATAATCATCTGTCACCATATAAAGTTAGTACGATATTATTGATCATATTCCTTATGCTGTATATTACATCCCTAGGGCTTATTTATTTTATAACTGGAGGTTTGTACCCCTTAATCCTCTTCACCTATTTCACCCCAACTCCCACCCCCTTAGATTCTTTTTTTCTCCCACCATAATTTTCTTCAGGCCTAGAAGAGTGCCTGACACACACAGTAGGTGCTCAGTCAGTATTGTTGAAAAAACCTTGGAGCCACTAACTTAATAAAGGGCATCAATTAAAAACTTGCGGCTAACGTCATGCTTAACGGTGAACAAAACTGAATGCTTTCCCCCTAAGATCAGAAAAAAGACAAAAATATCTACTCACCACTTCTATTTAACATTGTACTAGAAGTTCTAGTCAGGGCAATTAGGCAAGAAAAACAAATAAAAGGCATATCCAGATTAGAAAGAAAAAAGTAAAACTATCTCTTTTTGCAGAAGACATAATCTTATATAGAAAACAGCTTTAAAAAATTGTTTTAAAGATTTTTTTGATGTGGATCGTTTTTAAAGTCTTTATTGAATTTGTTGCAATGTTGCTTCTGCTTTATGTTTTATTTTTTTGGCCGCGAATCATGTGGGATCTTAGCTCCCCGACCAGGGATCAAACCCACACACCCTGCATTCGAAGGCGAAGTCTTAACCACTGGACTGCCAGGGAAGTCCCAAATCACCTTTTTCTGAAAAAAATTAATTAATTTTTATTGGAGTATAGTTACTTTACAATGTTGTGTTAATTTCTACTGTACAGCAAAGTGAATCAGCTATACCTATACATATATTCCCTCTTTTTTGGATTTCCTTCCCATAGAAAACACCTTTTAAAAATTCATGAAAAAACTATTTGAGCTAATAAATGAGTTTGGCAAGGTTGCAGGATACAAGATCAATATACAAAATCAACTGTATTTTTATTTACTTGCAATGAGCAAACCAAAAAAAAAATTATGAGGATAATTCCATTTATAGTAACATCAAAAAGAACAAGATACTTAGGAATAAATTTAACCAAGGAATTACAAGACCTTTACACTGAAATTACAAAATATTGTCTGAAGAAATTAAAGAAAAACTACATAAATGGGAAAAACTCATGGTCACGAATTGGAAAATTTAATATTCTTAAGATGGCAATTCTCCCAAAACTGATCTATAGGTTCAATTTAATTCCTATCAAAATTCCAACTGCCTTTTTTTGCAAAAATAGACAAGCTAATCCTAAATTTTATGTGAAATTGTAAGGCAACCCAAATAGCTAAAATAATCTTGAAAAAAGAAGAACAAAATTGGAGGATTCACACTTCCTGATTTAAAAATTAGTGTAAAGACACTAATCAAAACTGTGTTACTGGCATAAAAGTAGACATACAGATCAATGGAATAAAATACAGAGTTCAGAAATAAAACTCATACATCTATGGTCAATTGATTTTCAACAAAGGTGCCAAGATTATTCAATGGGGAAGGAATATAATTTTAAACAAATGTTCCCGGGGCAACTGAATACCCACATGCAAAAGAATGAATTTGGTCTCCTACCTCACACTAAAACTTGTGGAAGGAAATTGTGTTGGGGAGCCCATAGCTGGTGTATTAAATTCAGAATACACAGATCGGGACTCCCCTGGCAGTCCAGGGGTTAAGACTTGCCTTCCAGGGCAGGGGGTGAGGGTTCGATCCCTGGTCGGGGTGCTAAGATCCCACATGCTTCCCGGCGGAAAAAACCAAAACATAAAACAGAAGCGATATTGTAACAAATTCAATAAAGACTTAAAAGAAAAAAAAAAAAGAAAAGAGGGCTTCCCTGGTGGCGCAGTGGTTGGGAGTCCGCCTGCCGATGCAGGGCACACGGGTTCGTGCCCCAGTCCGAGAAGATCCCGCATGCCGCGGAGCGGCTGGGCCCATGAACCATGGCCGCTGAACCTGCGCGTCCGGAGCTGCTCCACGGCGGGAGAGGCCACGGCAGTGAGAGAGGCCCGCGTACCACAAAAACAAAAAAACAAAAAAAAACACAGATCATGACCTGCTGCATGAGGAGGCACAAGCCACCCATGGGGGTTGGCAAGTAGCTCCCTCAGCATCCAGGCTCCCACTTTGGGGAAATGAAACCCCAGGGTCATTTTCATTGAAGGCACAGTTTCAATACACTCACATAACGGAAGTTACAAGATTTATTACTTACAAATCCCAGAAATGGGGGAGGGGGGGACACAATGAGCTGGGGGAAGGGCAGTCCTCCACTTCAGGTTACAAGTGAGCCGGAGATAGAGAGCAGGGTAGTAAGCATCTGTTGGTTGGGGCAGACTTTTCTCGGGTTCAACTCTAAGTGGTCATTTTTAGTAATTTTCCTGGGAAAAACAAAGTGGGAAATTGGGGTGGGTATCCTAAACTCAGATTTTTATCTAAATGTCCAGACTCTGGGTGTGAGCAGGATTGTCATACTGTAAAACGCCTCAAAAAGTCTGTTTTCTCATCACTGAAAACTGGGTATAGGGCTTCCCTGGTGGCGCAGTGGTTGAGAATCCGTCTGCCAATGCAGGGGACACGGGTTCGAGCCCTGGTCCGGGAAGATCCCACATGCCGCGGAGCAACTATGGCCGTGCGCCACAGCTACTGAGCCTGCGCTCTAGAGCCTGCGAGTCACAACTACTGAAGCCCGCGCACCTAGAGCCCGTGCTCTGCAACAAGAGAAGCCACCACAATGAGAAGCCTGCGCACCGCAACGAAGAGTAGCCCCCTCTTGCCACAGCTAGAAAAAGCTGCGCACAGCAACGAACACCCAACGCAACCAAAAATAAATACATAAATAATAAATTTTTAAAAAATGGGTATAAATCTTCATGACCTTGGATGAGGCCATGGTTTCTCAAGTATGACACCAAAGCACAAGCAGTAACAAAGAAAAGAGATAAATTTGACTCATCAAAATTGAAAACTTTTGTGCATCAGAAGGTACTCCTACAACATTTTAAAGACAACCTGCGTAATGGGAGAAAATATTTGCAAATCATATATCTGATAAGAGTCCAGAAACCAGAGAATATAGAAAGAACCCCTCCAAAAAAGATAAACAATTCAATGAGAAACCAAATACAGCACTTGAACAGTCATTTCTCAAAAAAAGATATACAAACGGCCGGGCTTCGCTGGTGGCGCAGTGGTTGAGAGTCCGCCTGCCGATGCAGGGGACACGGGTTCGTGCCCCGGTCCGGGAAGATCCCACGTGCCGCGGAGCCGTTGGGCCCGTGAGCCATGGCCACTGAGCCTGCGCGTCTGGAGCCTGTGCTCCGCAACGGGAGAGGCCACAACAATGAGAGGCCCGCGTACCGCAAAAAAAAAAAAAAAAAGGTATACAAACGGCCAATAAACACATAAAAAGATGCTAAATACTGTTAGTTATAAGGGAAATGCATATAAAAACTACAGTGAAATATCACTTCATATACAAATACAAAAGTAAAGCCACCAACAGGGAAACTGAACCCAGGACCCCTAAAAGGCTGGGGCCAGCATTTCTGCCAATCATCCCCATAAGGAAAGATCTTGGGCTAGGTTGAGGCTTTGTTAAGACCCAGAACTTTGCCTTCATGCATCCACTTGGACCAGCTCATGCATTTGGTAGACCCTGTCTCTTCGGGTACATTTTCTGTCATGAATGAGATCTGAGCGACTCTCGGAAGCATTACACTCAGAGGCAGGGAAGGAGGGCTCGTTTTTGCTATATAACAAACCACTCTTAAACTTAATGGTTCAAAACAACATTTTGTTGCCCACAAGCCTGCAGTTTGGGACGTTCTTGGCGGGGACAGCGCATCTCTTCTCCACATTGCTCCCCTGGAGCAGCTCAGAGGTTGGGGGTTGGAACTTTGAAGCCTCACTCATCAACATGGTGGTTGCTGCTGCTGCTAATATTGATGATTGGTGGTCAAGGCTGACTGTCAGCTGGGCTTGTGGCCAGAACATCTACAGTGGCCTTTCCATGTGGCTGGTGACAGGATTCCCAGGTCAAGGATCCCAAAAGGGCCAGCAAAAGCAATGCAGTCCTTTATGACCTTGGAAGTCACATAGCATCACTACCACCACCTGGATGCAAAGTGAAGGAGGAACAGAGACCCTCCTCTTGATGGAGGAGAGTCTATGCCCATTGAAAGAAGAGTATGGGGGAGGGTGGGACATGATGATGGGACCATCTTTAGAAAATACAGTCCTTCACTGAGGGCATGAGATTTAGATTCCTACCAACTACCCATATCGTGGTGTGTGTGTGTGTGTGTGTGTGTGTGTGTGTGTGATGTTTCTCCTTTAACCTACTCATATCCATGGGCTCCCTTCTGCCTGGCGCCTGACCTTGGAAAAAGCCCTTATCTCTCCATATCCCAGGCTGTGTGACACCTTGGAAGGTGTCAGGCTTTATTTAGTACTTGTTAATGAAATCTGCAGAACTCTTAGGGTTATAAATCATGTGCCGATAGTTCTGGCTTTGTGCTTAATGGCAAAGCTAAGACGAAATGCCTTCCTCTTGGGTTCCCAGCACATCATTAATTTGCATTAGAAATATTACCACTCAGCAGTTTCCAAAGTTTTCTCTTTAATAACACTTTCATCCCATTAGTACACTTTATGGATCTCTTCTCTCTCTCTCTCTCTCTTTCTTTTTTTTTTCCAGAATGAAGAAATCCAAATTATCTTCCTCTGATTACCCTGAAGTACTTACTTATTCCAAGATTCTGCTTTTGATGGTTCCCTCCTCCAATCAGGCAGCCTGCTGAGTCTCCTTCCTTTAGCCCACATGCCAAAGATGTCACAAAGATCAAATGAGCTTGGATCACACACATGGCAGGGTCCTAGCAATAACAAGCTTATCAGTTAGGAATTCATTGGGCTGCAAGTAACCAAACTCTCAGTAGCTTATCGAATAGTGATTCATCTGTTTCACATAAAAAGTCCACAGATGGCTCTTGCTTCTAGTAGTGATAGACTAGCTTATTGCCCACCAACACTCACCAAGAACAACCCAAAAAGCTGGAGAAAACATATGAAACATGTTTGAGTCATCAGAGAGCTACCGAGGCAATGAGGACTTGCAGAGCCAGATCCAGAGAGAAGGGAAGTGCAGAGAGGGGAGTCCCAACAAATTAGTACAACTGAGGTTGTGTGGACACTAGCCTATCAGAATGGAGCAGAGACCTGAGGACAGATGCGGTTCTGGGCATGAAACTTGGAACTGTTAGAGGTCTTGGTGATCCCAGGGGAGGAGTTGTGAGGCGGGAGTGGCAGTGAAAGGACATTTGAAGAGCTTAAGGACAGTGACTATTTACCAACCAATAAAGCATTGTTTCAAAAATTTAACTAGTACCAGTGAATCTAGGAAAAGTTAATTACCTACCATAAATCTCCGAGAGGCACAACCATTTGTTAAATCCAGGTACACCTGAATGTCATTTTTATACCAGGTAGCAAGTCCAACAAATTTCTGAGTGGCTTTGATTAAATCAGGTGAAGATGAGAAAAGGTACTGGAACTTCTTATGGGAGAGTGGGGCCCAAGGCTTAGGAAAGCACCAAAGAGCATCCCCGCCTCTTCATTCATTTGGTCATGGGACAAATGTGCATTGCCTGGAGTCTGCTGCAAGCATTGGTGACCTATTACACTTGAGACTAGGAAAACTGAGGAGCTTCCCAAACCTGGGCGTCCTCCCCAGCAACCTGCCAGCCTCTGCCATTCCTTCCTCTGGCAGAAAAGCACCTGTGCTAGTTGTACCTGTGAAACGTCAAGTTTCTGGACCATAACAGGTTAAAGAATGGCTGCTCTAGTCCCCAGTCCACCTGTCCCCTGGGGAAATGGGATCCAGGTCTGGCAATCTGGAACACGGGAGCAGGTGCCGTGAAGAAGCAGGGCACTTAGTTGGGTCGTGCTAGGAAAGGGGTTGGTTGGGAGCTTTTCTCCTGTTTAAATTTGAGGTGGCACTGAGGACCAACTTAACTGCACAGGGAGAAATTACATATTTGTCTTTGAGAATAATTGTATTTCTAAAACTGATGCATGAAGTTTTGAAACTTTAAAAGAAGAAATAAATCTCCACCTAGAACAAGCTTCCCCCCTATTTTTCTTAAAAATAATCCTATTTCAAACTGTTTTTATCTTTCCCATTATATTTTGGTTTGACCTTTAAGTAAAGACCTTTCTTAACCTAGCAGCCATTTTATTCAGCTTCCTGACTTGAGAAAATATTCCCTGCCTGTTGAGTACTAAGGTGTTAAGCCAATGTTTGCCTAAACTTTGCTTCAAGCATAATCTTACCTTTTATTTTATTATTATTATTATTATTTTTTTGCGGTACGCGGGCCTCTCACTGCTGTGTCCTCTCCCGTTGCGGAGCACAGGCTCCGGACGCGCAGGCTCAGGGGCCATGGTTCACGGGCCCAGCCGCTCCGCGGCATGTGGGATCTTCCTGGACCGGGGCACGAACCCGTGTCCCCTGCATCGGCAGGCGGACTCTCAACCACTGCGCCACCAGGGAAGCCCATAATCTTACCTTTTAATAAGACACACTCAAAAGGCTGCAGTAGAAGTTTTTCATAGCTCGGAATCCTGTTCATACCAGGAAGGGGAGGAATTGAAGAACCACCTTGTTTGAATAGTAAGTCCCACTGCAATGAATCTGAAAGCGATAGGTGTCTGGAAGTCAAATATTTTTCCATCCTCCTGCAGGGATAGGAGCTTGCAGGGGATTCTGACCATAGACAGCTTGGAATGTTTGCCACTCTGAAGTGGGAGTAGCCTGGGACAAACCTGAGCTGTTGAGAGGGGAATCTTTTTGTTTTGGCTTTTTTCTATTTTGGGGGGTGGGCTGGGATGGGGGCCTGAGGGGAAAATCCCAACATTTCTACCATTCTGCCTTCCACCATCTCTTCCCTGAGTGGAGAAGGAATTGCAAATCTTATTGGTCAGAAGCTGAGATGCTCACTAAGCCAAGTTCTACTAGTGCGTGGGGACCACTGGGCTTGGAAGACATACAGCTCTGCCCGACCTTCTTTTTCGCCTCCTGCATCTTTGCACACCAGGCCTTCTTCCTACGTTCAGTTTTGCTTCCAGCTTCTCTGGAGAGGGCCTATCTGTTAAAGATGGAACCAGTTATCCTTTTTGTCTTGGTTTAGGTTTCCCAAGAAACAGACCCTGAAACAAGGATAGGAGTGGAAATAATTTCTTTGGGATGGTGATTCCAGGGTTCAAGATAGGGAAGTGGGAAAGTGAGGCAGGGAGGATAATACGGTCACAAAGGGTGTGTTATCAAGGAAGTCATCCCTGTGGGCACTAGGACCTCAGTTTCACTTGGGACATCTAGTGTAGGCTATACATCTAGGAGTTATCCCCTCCAAGCGTGGAGTGCTGATAAATGACACACCAACACCCATCCATCACTTGTTAAGGTATCCTTTTATGGGGTGTCAATCCTTTGGTACTTCCAGACAGCCCTGAAAGTGTAGAGCCAACTCCAGTGACCAGAAAGGCCATCAGGCAAAGAGATGCCGTTGTCATGGGCCAGGTGTCAGGAGCATCTGCTCTGCTTCCTCTCTCTATTGCGTGACTTCTCCATTTGTAGTTGAGTGGGATCCACCATTTGTCCACACAGTCAGTGGAATCCTGTGCCACAGACCCAGGTGACCGAGACGCAAGGAAGCAGGAATGCAGAAACCTTACTTCCCATCAGAGGCACGCTCTCCAGTCCAGCCTGTGCCTCAGAAGCCCTGTACTAGAGATGGGGGCATCTTTGGAAGCTTGTCCAGTGGTTAATTAAGCTGATATTTTGCAACTCACTTGGTTCTTTCACCTTGTGGCTGCCCCTCCCTTGTCAGGAGTCTCGGGAGGGGAGAAGGCGTGGAGTGTAGGATTTGCAGGACCCAAACCCAAATTCCAGCCTGTAGTGTGTATGTTAGCCATCTTTTGCTTTCCTGTTTTTCAGATTGTCCATTTTGAAAATTATAGTATTCTGTTACGTGAAGGCAGGAGATTTTACAGAGAAGGGCAGGAATGTTTTCTTTCTTTTAAACTTAAATTCAATAGCAGCTTCAAAAAAAAAAAAAGCACAGCAGCCCCGTTCAAGCTCGTGAGCCATGACAAGCAGAGGTTAAGTTTGGATTTCACTCAAAAGTCTACATTCATTTATGCTTCCTCTGTGAGATAAAGTAACTAATTTCAAATTCGGCTGAAGGTCTCCAATTACGTATCTTTTTTAAACAAACCCACAATTCTAACAGATGAGAGCTGTGTGATATCTTTCTTCCCTTCTCAGAACTGAAGTGCACACTGAAAAGTCCATCACACATTTAGCTACCAATGTTTAAGTAAATTCTTCCTCTATGGAATGAGAAATGTCAACCTTAGGCTAAATGTGCTGTGTTTAAATTTTAATTGTAGCCACAAATGTACAAAGACTCTATAAACATACCTGTGTGCCTAGGAAGCTCTCCCAAGAAAGGTTAAACAGGATGACAATAGCAAAGGAGAAGTAAAGGGGAAGAGAGATCCCCGTTAGGTAAAGGGAGCTGGTGCTACTGAAATTGACAATGCATGCATTACTGAAGGGTAAGAGAATGCTATTTTTGCTTGAGAAATAATAGGGTATTATAATCATCTTCTGGAAGAAGCTGTAAAGCTAGGAGGACATGATAGCTGTTTGAAAAGCAATTAAGCAGTCTCCAAGTCCTCTAGGACTGAAAATAAATGCTGGAAGAAATGCAAATAGCTTGCAGCCCCCATCATGTGTCAGCCCTTCACCAGCCCTGAGCCCTGCCAGAGCTGATGAAGGGCATTTGGTGAAATGTTACATGGGAAGCAGGGGCATGCAGAGCTAGAGCATGAAGCAAAAAGACTGTGTTTAAGATCATGGAGAAAGGGATTTGCCAATGGTCATTTGTAACAGGCTGATTGCAAAACGGATGTTCTCTGTGCTGTGTCATAAGGTGTGGGGTATGCGTGTCAGGATAAGTTCACACAGACCAATTTTTCAGGTATCCAGCTCTACCTAATGGTTCCTTACAAAACAAATACAACCTAGGGTGGACTCGGGAAACAAGCACAACCGAAGGTAATTGCTTAGGCCTTCCTAGGATTTGTTATTCTTTCAAACTTCATTTATCGATGAGTATCATCCCTTACAGTAGACTTTCTTAACCTGGACGCTATTGCCACTTGGTTCTGGATAATTCTTGGGGGCTTTCTTGTACTTTATAGGATGTTTAGAAGCATCACTGGCTTCTGCCGACTAGAGGCCAGTAGTGCCCTGCTCCAGTTGTGACAATCAAAAATGTCTCCAGATACAAACGAACTTATTTACAAAACAGAAACAGACTCACATAGAAAACAAACATAGTTACCAAAGGGAGAAGGGGGTGGGGGAAGGATAAATTAGGAGTTTGGGATTAGCAGATACAAACTAATATATAGAAAATAGATAAAAAAAAACAAGGTCTAGGGCTTCCCTGGTGGCGCAGTGGTTGAGAGTCCGCCTGCTGATGCAGGGGACACAGGTTCGTGCCCCGGTTCGGGGAGATCCCACATGCTGCGGAGCGGCTGGGCCTGTGAGCCATGGCCGCTGAGCCTGCGCGTCCGGAGCCTGGGCTCTGCAGTGAGAGGCCCGTGTACCGCAAAAAAACAAAACAAAAACAAAAACAAAACAAGGTCTTACTGTATAGCACAGGGAACTCTATTCAATATCTTGTAATGACCTATAATGGAAAAGAATCTGAAAAAGAATATATATGTAACTGAATCACTTTGCTGTACACCTGAAACTAACACAGCATTGTAAATCAACTATACTTCGATAAAAAGAAAAATGTCTCCAGACATTGCCAAATGTCTCCAAGATTGGGGGATGGGGTCAAAGTACCCTCAGTAGAGAGCCACCCTATTAGATCAAGTAGAAATCCAGACTTTCTTTCCTTTAAACGTATTCCAGCGTGGTGCCGAGGACGGCCTGTGATCTTGAAGCTAGGTTGTCTGGCTATAGATCCCTGTCCCTACATTTTATAAAAAAGTGATCTGGGATGCTGAGTCTTATGCCTTCAGCCCCTGGAGGGGGCTGTGGGTTGTATTAACTGTTTTCTAGAGAAGCTTCTACTCTGAGCTCAAGGTGCTATTGCTGCTTTCCTATATAAATGAATTAAATCAACTAAAACAATCTATAAACTCTGCAGGGCTCCATATGCAAGGAAAACATGAAAAATGAGTCTGAAAGTGAAAAATCAGTGATGCCGTAATGTGTGAATTTTAAAATCAGTTGAATTTATTACAAGGTCAGCAGTAATGGTGTATTAATACCCCAATCTATGCCATGGGACAAGCAGATTTTTAGAGTGTGTGTGATGAAGGGGAGGGGTGGAGTGTGTAGTAGAGTCCGTCTCAGGAGGCGCCCCATACTGTTGATTCTGAATGCTGTGAAGGATGCTCACGCCCTGACTTGCAGGCTCAAGTTTAGAAACTTCTCTCTGTAGGCCAGATCCCAAGTTCACCAGTAGATGTCACCCTGGTCCCACCAAAGTTTCTCACTGACGCACACCAGAAAGTTTCAGGGTCCACGGAAGCAGGTTGAGGAGGAAATCAGAGATGAGATTAGCTTCTTCTTGGTCACAAAGGATAAAGTAGGGATAGGATGCTGTGAGGATGAAGTGAAATGGAGGACCTTGTGCAGAGTTGGGGCTACAGAAGATAAAGTTGGTGCACCCCCGAAACACCCCTGAATGCCACTGTAGTGTTGTTCATGCATCTCAGCACCTATGGCCTCCTCCAGTCTGCTTTGCCCTAAGGTAGAGAGAACCAGAACTGCCTGGAGATGATGTCCCACCACTGCAACCCTTAAACAATGACCAATGGGCCAGAAGAACGCTCAGCTGCCTTGACTCGGTCTGGATGGCCCCCGAAATGTCACTTCCTGCACCTGAGCCCTGGGTGGGTGGAGGCTGGAGCAATGGCTTCAAGGCCTTGCCTGGTTTGCTCCTTGTTGAACTGCACCCCTCCAAACCGTCCCCCCTGTCTCCCCCTGCCGCCTTCCTGCTGCCCCTGTCTCCCTCACCTGCTTCCCCTTGGAAGTCATTCTTCCATAAATCACTGTACATGAAACCTCATCTCAGGGTCTGCTTCTGGGGAACCTCATCTAAGACACTGGTTTACAGTTGATGCGCAAAAAAAGTTGGTTCCTTTCCCCCGTGATCATCTATCTATCTGTCTGCTTCAGGTAACAGTGGGATTTGGGAACTCAATTACCCAGAGTGGCCCCAGGGCGCCCCTGCCTTTTCCTGAAGGAGGACCAGCATCACGAGTCTATCCAGCTGACCTGTTCTCTGTCTGCTGCCCCTCTGAGCCCGGCTGAGGCTGGTTCTGGGAACCAATGTGTCTCTTGTGGTCCTTGGGAGTCAAGATTCAAGGTTTTGTCTGCTGATCCATTTATGCTGGCACTGATACTAGTAACCTAAGGCTCAGGGAAAGATCCAGGAGCAGATTAAACGACCCTTCAGTCATTTTGGAGTCAGGAGGGGCAGAAGAGAGGAGAAACAGCAGGAGAGCATTGACAAGGGCTGAGTGACAGTGGGTCCAGGGACCCTGACTCAGGCTTTCTGTCTTGGGTTTGTAGAAATTGAAAAGCTGGCACGCAATTTTTTTTTTATTTTCCAGCTTGACATAGGATGGCTCAAACAAATTAACATTCCCATCTCGACTGACTCATTTGGCCAGAATAAATTCACATGCTGCAGCAAATAGGAAAAAAGGGAGAGAGAGGGTAAAAGAGATGGGGGCGGGGCGGGGGGAGGAGGGGGAGATGTTAACAACACAAGCTCATTTTTTACCTCCAAAATACACTGGCTTTAGCGTAGCACACTCTTGAGAAAAATGATTAAAACAATTGCTCACATGTGACAGAATAGTCATTTCCATTTAGAAAAATGTTTAAATCATGGGTTGGGGAGCCTTCCCTGTCTTTATTCATAATGGGTTAGAGTGTAGGTTATATAAAGCGTGTGGATCAATAGATCATTTTCCTGATTAAATTACCGCTACACCACTGTATTTGTAGGTGATACAGCTGAGAAGACGTAGTAGCATGGAAAGGCCTTTAAGTCACGAAAATTGTATTTCAAGGGTAGAACATGGAATAGTATTAGTTTGTGTGATTTTCCTTTCTCTCTTTTTCTTTTTCAGCATTTCAGATAGATAAGTCTGCTTGTTGAAGAAATGAGATTTTTTTCTTCCTAGTGCTGGCTCCTACGTCTTCTTTCCATTCAGAGCTGAAATACCCACTCCCTCCAGAGATTTGTTTAAATACTACATGAACTAGCTTCCTATTTCCCTGTATTGAACTGGATCCATGAGGGCACAGCCAATAAACACGAGAAGCAATAAATGCCCACACTTATCAAGGGTCAGGAGCGCGTGACACCCAAGGCACTGACACCTTCAATTTGCCTTTTCCTAAGCCTATGAATTATTCTAGGCTTTTCGAAAACTTGACTGCACAAAACCAGCTGCTGAATGTAACCACACTGTGAACGATGAACTAAGTCAACTGTGACTCAAGTATGTTTTGCACAAACTGTCTTCACAAAAGCCACTGGGGCAGGGAAGGGGGTGGGGACGCTAAAATATGGATACCTGTGGTAGAAGTTGACTGGAGGCCTGACCATCCTGGCAATCCCCTCAGTGACTCCGTTTCACTTTGCCATTTCACGTAGCAAGTTGGAAGAAACCCTTGTTAGGCCTGGTTAGGAAAGGGTCTTATGAATTCACGGCCAGGAATGGAAAAGATGGATCTCTAATCTTAATATCTGATGGGGATTCTGATGTACCTCTTGCAGGTTTGCAGAGAGCAAAAGCAGCTTGCCTGGGACTCTCCTGGCAGTCCAGTGGTAAAGAATCCGCCTTCCAACGCAGGGGACGCGGGTTCGATCGCTAGTTGGAGAACTAAGATCCCACATGCCAGGGTGGGGGGCAACTAAGCCCATGTACCACAACTACTGAGCTCGCGCGCCTCAACGAGAGAGCCCATGTACCACAAACTATAGAGCCCATGCGCCCTGGAGCCCACTCCACAGCTAGAGAGAAACCTGAGCAGGCCACGCGCCCTAACGAAAAAGATTCCGCACGCCACAAAAAGATCCTGTGTGCTGCAACGAAGACCCAACGCAGCCAAAAAACAAAAAAAAGAAAGAAAGAAGGAAAATAAATAAATAAAATTAATATTTTTAAAAAAAGAGAGAGAGATTTACTTAAAAAAGAAAAAAAGCAGCTCGCCCAGCCACCAGCCCCTTGAACAAGAGGTATGACTTTTAACAAAAAGGAACGCTATTACATTAGTAATATGCTGCCCAGTAGTGGGGAGAGATGAGCTCACCGTGCTTTCAGCAGGTAATCAAAGCCTTGCCTTAAATTGCCTTTTTCTTGCCTTTTGCTGAATGTTTGTTCCAGGGAAATAGCCAAGGGAGGGAATTCTGAAGCCTGTACTCTGAAAACGAGGTGCCTTGCAGAACAATGGACTCGTTAATTGGGTCAACCTTAATAGTTTCTGCAGGACTGCAAGAGATTTACCCCAAAAGACCTCTAGCCACTAATTTATTAGTCATCCCAAGGATATGTCACAATTGCAGGCACTCAGAAGGAGTGGCTGAAATCAAGTGAAGTCGCTCTTTGCTGGGCATGAGATAGCAGGGAGAGTCTGATGGCCTCCTGCCATTTGCAACATCCTTTGAGGACGCAGGAGGGTGAGAGAGGGAAGAATTTGAAGAAAGAGAGCACTGAGGCTTATAAGGGGACAATATCTCCCTGGTGCCCAGGTATTTTTAAATGTTTCTTTGACAGAGCACCAGAGGCATTTCCCTGGTAATGAAGGCAGGGAAGAGGTACCATCTCAGACATTAAATATAACGTTTGTCAAGCTTGTGTGTGTGTGTGTGTGTGTGTGTGTGCGCGCGCGTGCCTGTGTGTCTGCATCTTTGTGCTAAGTATTTGCAGAATGTCTTGCAAACAACTTCAAAGAACCTAGGGAGAAAAACATAAGTGTTCTGGAAAGAAAAGGTGCTCAAGATATACTTTTGGTTCACTTAAAGAAAAATCTGTAGTTCTCCCAAGGTTTCAAAAATGTTTTAAAAGCCTCTTAAATTAAAAAAGTTAATTTTACTAGCATTTATTACACGCCTACTGTGTACTGTGCACTGTGCTGTGTGATTTTACAAACACTATCTCATTTAATTTAATCCTCATAATTACCCTCAAAGTTAGTTATTATTATCCTCAAAGGCATTATTCCCACGTGTAGATGTGCAAATTGGGAAGCAAGAAGTTAAATGACACAAACATGGTGACACAAACAACAGAAGTCTGAGCCTTCGTCCCACACAATATGGAAGAGTCACAAGGGGTCTAAAATCTACAATGATTCCCACTGCAGGAATTGCACTGGCTTTGACATAACATGAGGCATGAACCAAGTGCAGCCTGTTTGGATTACTTGTATTTATTATATTTGACATAGCAAAAGTGTATCCAATATAACATCATGTACTCTAGTAATCTATACAGAATAACCTCCTCGTTAGGATACATTCTGCTCACGCATACCTTTTTCAAGAAGGAGTGGAAACCACAGTACCTCAGTCTCCACCTGGGTCTCTGTTGTGATCCGAGGAGGCGTTCTCTCTTCCCAGTGGCTGCCTGCACTGCCATGTGCTTTGGGTCTTGTACAAGGCTCTCAACAGAGTGAGGGTCAAAATGTCTGGCCAGAGACCTGAACTTCCAGCATCCAGAGAGCAGAGAGACAGCATCCGGCTCTGCAGATACAGCGCGTGCCATCAAGGTACGGACCCCAAGTCCTCACGCTCTGGTGGGGCACCCCCTTTCTGAGCTGGATTTCCCAAGAGGCATTGTAATTCACACCCCTGCTAGGATGGCGATATACAAATGAGACAACCCTACTTGGCCAAGCCTAAATACGATTAGTTTACAGCTGAAGCCCATCTGGCTCTAGGTTTCATGGGTGAGCAAATTATATATGTTGATCTTTAGAAGGTGTGGTGACCCTCACATGCTGGTGTTGATGAAGGGCTGTGGCCAGAACTGGGATCTCAAATCTAAATTATACACGTATATTGTACACCATATCCCTGAATGGCTGGTGGAATGACTTGGGACTATGAGAATTTCAGGTGATTTTTTTAAAAAAAAATGAAACTAGGAAAAAGTATACAATCTGGAAAATGTTACAAATATCTTTGATGTAGACGTTCCAGATGGTCCAATGGGGAACTGCAGTTTCTGATCAGTGAAGCATCTGGAGGGTTAGAGCACAACTCCAGGAGTGATGGCCATTCTCATGCAGCCCTCCTGGGTCAGATAATAGTGGCTGCCATGTAGGGGTCCTACCATGTGCAGACCCTGTGCACACGTTGTATTTAAAATTTGCAACAACTCAGCCACGAAGTTGTCATTAACCCCTTTTATTTTTTGGCCGTGCTGCACGGCATGCGGGATCTTAGTTCCCCAACCAGGGATAGAACCTGAGCCCCCTGCAGTGGAAGCGTGGAGTCTTAACTACTGGACTGCCAGGGAAGTCCCTAAGGCCTTTTATAGTCAAGAAAACAGAGGTCCCGAGAGGTTAGAACCATATTCAGGCATGCACAGATAGGAAACGGCGGCACTGACATGTACATCCCACATTCTTCCATGGTGCCCTGGGCTCTGTTCTCATCACCCAATTTTTCTGAGCCACCAATTCCACACATCCCATAAGCAAGATTTCAGGTTTTTGCCTGCCAGCGTCCACCATGCCCTGACTCTTTTCGCCTTCGATGGCTTCCTGTACTGGCCTTGTCCTGCGCTGGTACCCACTCTGAGTAGCCCTGCTCTAGGCAGTCTCCCACTTGCCCTAAGTGGGCTCATGGAATCGACTTGTCTACGCTACTCATGTCCACTCCCCGTATTGTTTCCTTATTCTTCCATAAGCAGAAGTCTTATGGAATTAAATGTGTATGCTTTTCCCCTATTCATCTGTCCTACACCAGTTTTAACTCTTATGTCCAGCCAAAGAGCCTAGAAGAGTAGAAGGAAGTTTTTCCCTTCCTACATGTGTCCATGAATCCCTGAGGGTCTTGTTAAAATGCAGATTTTGATTCAGAAGGTCTGCAGTGGGCCCTGAGACTCTGCTTTCTAATCAGCTTCCAGGTGAGGCCATTCTGCTACTGGTCCAGGGATGGCATTTTGCTTTCCCAGAGCCTAAAGATGGTGTTTAAAGTTCCTGCAAGTGCTTTCATTCTTTTACTGCAGATAAGCCCCTAGGAGATTTAAATCAATCAATGACCTCGAACTCCTACATGAGACCAGTCCTGGGGGTGGGAGCAGATTTGGGCCAGGAGGGAGCCTATAGCTGGAAGCCGTGTGCCTGGGGCACTCCAGGCTGGATACCTGAAGCCAGACAAATAGGGGCTTTGGACAGAGTGAGGGTGCAATGGGGGTGCTGGGTATCTCGAGGGGTGATGGGGTGTCTGGAATGGAGGGCCAGCAAGTAAGAGGCAGAAACAGAGGTTGGATAAATGCCTCTTAGCTTAAAATTGTGTTGAGAGCTCTAGATGTTGCATGAAATCTTGTACGGAATAAAGTGAGATAGAAAAAAAATAGTAGGTGGGTTTGGGTTTGGGGGCTTTTTCTTGGGGGCGGGGTACCATTTTATTTGACTGACCTCCCTAAGAGTTTGGCAAAAACATATTCACCTAAAGTCACAATGGGCACAGCTGGAAAATGACTCTGGGGTCCAAGTCTCCAACTTGTCCTAAATGCCCTTCTCTTCATGATTGTGGGATGCTCAGACCCCAGAAAACTGAGGAACAAGCCCCATTCCCAACCCCCACCTCCCAGACTTTCTATTCCTCAAGGTGAAAGTGTTTTTAAAAAAATTTTTTAAACTCAGAAATTGTGAAAAAATTTTTGAGTGTAGTACAGGCATTTTAACATGTTACATTACATGTAAACAAACAAAAGCTCATGACTACATCAAAAGGATTATATTAGTAATACACAATCAAAGCCGATTTCCAGTTAAATGTAGAAAAACTTGTGGGTCCATCAGGACCACCAAACCTGTATCCCCTCACCAGATTTCTTAACACATCACCCTTGATGGGGGAATTTGCACAGGAAGAGGAAATTCGAAGTTGAAATAGAAGTGGAGAAAATAACCCATAGACTTTTTTTTTCTGTATATTTCGACTTGAAGATTGAATAATATCCAGTAACAGCACATAATAAGGGGAAACTATTCCACTGCAAATATTTCATAAAGCACCCTACCACCACTTACTAAAATTTAAATTTTTTAATTTATTAAAATTAAAATTTAACATTATTTAAAATTGGGGGAGAGGTAAGTTGATCATTTAGAAGGTCAAATGATTCAACTGAAATAATTTGTGAGACATTTTTTTAAAGAGAAATTTAGAGGCATAGTCCAAACATCTATGAGTCCAAACAGCTCTTTTTCTTCCCCAACAGCTTCACATCCCAAAGGCATCAAATATTAAAAGCAACAACAATCCTAGAATACTCCTTGATGACATAGCCCCTTTGTGTACATTATAATACTCCAACTGGCCAGAGAGACAAATAAGTAGAAAACGTCATGTCCGAAGAAAAGACCTATGACCTAAGTTTATATGGGGCTCCAAAGAGCTTAGAAGAATTACTATTTAGAAATAACTATAAATGAACTACCTTCTATATGATCCCTGTTTAAGAGAAGATTCTCTAGGCTGAAAAAAATTGTCTACTTTCAATTCATCCACTTAGCCAAAGGTCACCCTGTCCCAGTGGGTGGGAAGACCAGGCTCGGAGAACACCCCCTCCCCCCTGCCCTTTCCCCCTCCTTCCTCTCTCCTCCCCCCCTCCCCTCCCCTTTATCTGCTATCTCCAGCCCCAAGCGAAACCCTTGAAACAAAAGTCAGAAATTAGGGACGTGTATTTTTTGGTTATTTTCGCTTTTTTCTTTGTTTTTGGTGTTTCCTTTCTATCTGCAAATTTGTCTAACTTCTTACTCGCAGAAGAAGTCAATATCCTGGAAAAAAACAAAAGCAAAAAAAGATTGAACTGAGCGTGCAGGGTCAGAAAACAGATGTAGATTCTTTACTTCAAATCATATGTCATCAAAGGGAAATTTGGATTTAAAATAAGCAATGTCTGAACCCCAAAGACTATGACACAAGTATTACTTTAAGTCAAAAACTACTTAAAGTAAAGATTCTCAAATACACTTTTAATTTATGGTTATTTGACACTCTCAAGCTCAATGCTAAGACATGATGACAAGCGAGTCGCATTTGTGTAGGTTGGGCAATGTTTTGAAGTTATTTTGCACAGCCGTTAGCTCCAGGAGAATCGTTTCAAAACAACCACCTTGCAAAGTAGCTCAAAGGGGATCTTTTATTTCTGTTCTGGGTATACAAGACCCCAGGGCATTAGGAAGAGTACAATTTTTTTTCATGCATAAGTAGAGTCTATCTATCACAAAAGTAGGCATTCAAACATTTTCCAGAATGTTTTGATTTTGTCAAATACAGGTGCTGATTTTTTTCTCAGCCCAAGTCTTTAGTCAACAAGTGTACCCATCAGTTAAGAGTCAGCTAATATTATGTTGGTTTCTTTCTTTGTGACATGGAGCCCTTTCCAGGATAACTTGCATCTAAAACAAAGGGGGTTGGTAGAGAAATTTCACTAACCTTTCGACATTGATAGTAGGTATAAAAACTCCCCCAAATCTCGTTGTCTAGAGATGTCACCACTGAAAGTGTCGGGGGGCTTTTCATGATGCACCTCGTAAGTTGCATGATGCATTATTCCCACCTGCCTACATCTACATTATTACCTTGAGATCTGAGTCCTTCCCTGGCACCTCCAGGACGCTTACCGTGGTGGGAACTTCCTTGGTGGCTTCTTGGTACACGTGTTGCTCCTGGACCAAGTTGCTGGGGAAATAACCCACAGTTCCCATCTCGTCCTCAGGTTGATCGCCATAAACCTGAGTGCCCAGAAGTGTCACAGTGAGGGGAAAGCTGATGTGAGTCGTCTTTTAGAAACCCTCAGGCATCCTCTTTGCTATCCATGAGAATTACATAACTGCCAGTGCTTTGCTTCTCAGTCTGGATTCTGGGGGGCTCAGACCCAGATTTGAAGTCAACCCACAGAAATTGTGTGTGTGTTCTTTTGTGGCCTAATCTTCCCGGTCTCCCTACTTTAGCATTTCTCTATGCAATCTTGTGAGCTGCCTGAAATCTTTTTTGGAACCCATAAATAAAGTCTGCACCTTTTTAAAAAAGGTAAACAGACACTGTTATTTTAAAGGACTTTTAAAGGACTCTCTCTATTTTTAAAAATTCAGATGAACAGGTCTCAAGTGAATCTAAGATTTAATTCTTTATTACTTGAGAATTTATCTCTGGTGCTGGAGCTGCAGCTGCAGTGGAGGACAGTATATCAATCCCGCTTCATCCCTCCCTAGGGCCCACCCCTGCACGTTTTAACTGAAGAAAGCAGATTCTTTGGAATTAAAGACGGTGCTAAAGTTTCCTTAAAAATATTGAAACGTAGCCTGACTGCCAGTACACATGCCTTTTACTTGGCAAATCCACTCAAATATTTTTGAATAAGTTTCAAACTCTTTGGGATGTTCAAGCCCCCATGTGTTTGACTAGATTTCTTGCCAAACCATCAAATAAACCTACATTTGGTTTTGTTATGAAATTTTCTTTGTTTCTTCAAAATGCAATAAAAGCAAATAGATATGAATTTTTGCACTGGTATCCACAGCATCTATATTGTTCTTAACAGCTAGTTTTAAATATTAAAAGGCATTGCAGATAGGTAACAGAGGAAAAATTAAGAGAAACATATGTCAAGATGTGTATATATATTAAATAATCTCGTCTTACACTGCCAGCCCAAAATTCTCCAGCTTCTTTTTCTTTTACCAGCTTTGAGTAAACATAGATCCACTGCCCTTTTTTAACGTTAATGAATCTACAGTCTGGGGCACTGTAATCTTCTTGAGCTCGGGCCAGAGAAATAGTATCTGGAAGAAAAAAACACTGAAATGTTTATCTAGAAGAAAAAAACATTGGCTCCTGGATTTTATCACAGCAAAAAGGCAGAGCATATAAGAAAACTAGGAAATCAGAGTGACTAATACCTCCTAATTTATAGCTCATGTTCAGTTCCAGAAGATAACTAAGGTATTAAAGCAGCACCCAGCAGAATCTTAGCCAAGTGAATTCTTCATGGTAAGACACAAAAGGCACAGACCAGGAGAAACAATGCTAATCCCATGCACATTAGAGAAAATTCACTTACAAGTACAATTAGATTTTATGCTATTGTTGCATATTTCTTTTTTGATTATATAATAGAAAGGTAAGGAAAGGCATAAAAAAGTCCTTACAGACACACTCGTCATCTGCACACAGCTTCCTGGAAGCAAGTCTGTCCATAAATATTCCATGCACGGCACATATGGCCACAAGACCTGGGAGGAAAAGTAACAATAGTCTTGCCATCTTCCTTTTTTGCTGTTTTTGCTTTTGCCCTTTGAGTGGAAGTGGAGACTGACTTCAGTGCTTCCTGTCTTTTATGTGAAAGCCAGACATCTGGGTAAGTCCCCCCGGCCAATGGGGAGGTGGCTACCGTTTCTCTGCTTTCATAACAGCTACTGGGCTCTAGGGGCTAGTTAGCATCTGATTTCCCAAAGAGACTCAAACTCTGTGTCTTTTTTACACAGAAATTGTATCCAAAATGATCCACCATTGTTAAAGTCACTTCCACTGTGGTTTATTGTATCAGGAAGACATTGTTGAAAGAACTATGAGAATTTCAAGTCATTTAAAAAATGTTTTTAGTTCAAACCTCATAGTCTTTCAATGTATGAGCAAAGATGTACTAACTGCAGGAAACTGTTGAAGATGTGAGATCTATACCCTTAATACAAATAATTTTGATTTAAACATTTAATAAACATCTGGATTTATATAATAGATAAGTCAAGGATGCTTACATTTACAAATCACTCATGATAGGATTCTTAGGAGTCATGTCTGTTGGGGCAAGCATGGACTGTAACACAACAAGACCCTACTAATGGGGGGTGGTGGGGGGAGAAGGGGTAGGTGGGCTGGGAAAAATGGAACAGGCTTTTTTTCTACCTCCTCTCTTGGAGATTTTTGAAATTCAGTCTCAAAACGCTCATGGCTCATAGAGGAGGGAGTAAAGCTGGAGGTTTGTTTCTCCTCGAACCCCCATGCCTCCCTGGCCTGCTTCAGGGCATCTTTCCCATGGGAAGAGGGGCACAGTTACAAGTCATCAAAGTTGAAGCGCTGGGACTTCCCTGGTGGTCCAGTGGTTAAGACTCCGTGCTTCCAGTGCAGGGGGTGAGGGTTTAATCCCTGGTTGGGGAATTAAGATCCTGCATGCCACGTGATGCAGCCAAAAAAAAAAAAAAATGGACAAAGTTGAAGCGCTAATACCTGTCCCCATCTAGTCAACAAATATTTCCTGAACACCTGCTATGTGCCAGGCACTGTTGTAGGCATTAGAGACAGCCATGAATTAAAAAAGGTCTGGACCCAAGGGTTTACTTTCTATTGGGAGAAGGAGACAATAGGTTTCTGCATGTCGTAGGGTGTTTGGGATTTTTTTTCTCTCATAAGGCGGCCCCCTGCCCCCTCATTATTTCTAGACTAGAGGCCCTGTCAGGCTGCCCTGTCGAACTTGGTTGCTGATAAAGTTTTAGAGCAGAACACCCTTTTCTCTCCCCCGAAACACTGTCACCTGACAAAATGAGGGACGAGCATTCAACTTACAAAATAGGTACAAAACTATTTTCCAAGGGATAAACTGGTAAAGCAAAATATAGTACAATGAAAAAGTTTGATTGTTTTAGGGATGTGTGTGTATGTAACGAAGTTTTACCGTTTGGGTGTGTGTGGTGTAGGGGTGGGAGTGGCGTGTTCTTTTCAAGGGAGGATCTCTTACACGGCTGGCCCTGATGTGGAAGCTCGTGAAATCCAATATCTTCATTATAGACGAGGAAGCTGAGGCCCAGCACAGGCCAGAGCTGCCTTTCTTAACCACACCAAGGGTCAGCCAGCAGGATTGTAGTCCAGTGCTGTTTCCATGCATCCACTATCAACTTAGAATTGGGGTTTTAAATTCTTTATTTCCTGTTTCACTTCAAGGAAGGGATGAATTAGAAATCATTTTTGAAAGCAGAATGCCAGTGCATTTTTTCTTCCTATAATCTAGGGGCCTAAGAGGATCTCTCGGAAAATGAAAGCATCGATCAAAAATCCTCTTTATCCTGATCAGGCAGCTGTTTTACAGACTGCGACAGTCTCCAGCCAGCTGTCAACACAGGAGAGTCAAAAGACAATTGCCGTTTAAGAGGCACTTTCAGAAATGAAGACTGCGCAAACTCAGATGGCCACACCCTAGGCAGGTCCCCAAAGCAGAGTGAAACGTTGAATACAGACACGTCTGAGCTGTCACAACAACTTAGACAACTAAGCTGATGCTGACACAAAGCCATCATGGGCCATTTGAAGGTGGAGAACTAAGAAAAGAGATGCCAAGCCTTCTGAGTGCATCCTGGGCAGGCCTGGTACGTCCCAGCATTCTGCAGTAGGCAGAGACCAGGTGAAGACTAGAGGCCTCTTTGTAAAATTTTGCTCACAAATAGGAATTTAAACTTAGAATAACTCAGCAAGCTGTCGTGGCCGGTAGCACACTCGAGTTACCACAGCACATTCGGAGGGTCCAGAGAAGGGCTCTGCCCTGAGCTTACTTCCCTCCTGCTTCTGGATTTTCAGATAGATTCTTTGAGCCTTTAATCCCCAAAAGACATTTTTTTTTCCTTTAGTTCCTAAATTAGCTTCTCAGTCTGGGGTTCTTAAAGTGGAGGCTGTGGTTCCTTTAGGGTCTAAAAATGGGCTTTTACAGGGACTTCCCTGGTGGCGCAGTGGTTAAGAATCCACCTGCCAATGCAGGGGATATGGGTTTGAGCCCTGGTTCGGGAAAATCCCACGTGCCGCGGAGATACTAAGCCCTTGCGCCACAACTACTGAGCCTGTGCTCTAGAGCCCGTGAGCCACAACTACTGAAGCCAGCATGCCTGGAGCCCATGCTCTGTGGCAAGACAGGTCACTGCAATGAGGAGCCCACGCACAGCAATGAAGACACAACGCAGCCAAAAATAAATAAATAAATTTATTTTAAAAATTAATAAATAAAATAAAAATAGGCTTGGGCTTCCCTGGTGGCGCAGTGGTTGAGAGTCTGCCTGCCGATGCAGGGGACACAGGTTTGTGCCCCAGTCCAGGAAGATCCCACATGCCGTGGAGCGGCTGGGCCCGTGAGCCATGGCCACTGAGCCTGTGCATCCGGAGCCTGTGCTCCGCAACAGGAGAGGCCACAACAGTGAGAGGCCCGCGTACGGCAAAAAAAAAAAAAAAAAAAGGCTTGGACAAGTGGACGGGGTGGAAACAGCCTCCTCGCCTTGACGTACAAGGCCCTGCATGATCTGGCCCCTCCGCCCCTCTGAGGTCACCTTCTGTCACTCCCCCTCACTGGCTCTGTTCCCGGCACACCAGCCACTTGAAAATGCGAAGCTCATTTCTCCTTTAGGCCCTCTAAGCTTATTGCCTGGGATACTTTTCCTCCAGATACTGGTCTTCTGCTCTCTGATAGTCAAGATGTCTCCACCGACAGACCAGTTTAACAGAGCCAGTCCCGCACTCCCGCAACCCAATCCGTCCATCACTCGACCAGTGGACACTGTTCTGATGCACGTTTCACTACCTGACATGCCTTGTTTACTTACTTGGTGATTTGTCCCCCTGACACCACAATGAAAACTCCACGAGGTGGGGACGTCCACTGCTCTATCTTTAGCACCCAGAAAAATACTCGGTACTCATAAATAGGTATTCATTGAATGAATGCATGATCCCCGAAATTATATGCTTAGGTGTATACATGCATGTGTACTCTTTTTTTCTCGGCAAAGTCCCTAGGTTTTATCAGGCCTAAAGAGATGTTCGTTACACCTCTCAAATTAAGACTCATTGACTAAATGATTAGGGCAGAGATGCTGGGGTCCTGCCATCAAAGCATGGTCTCCAGACCAGCAACTTTAGCATCACTTCATAAAGTCTCTCAGACCCCAGCCCAGTGCTGCTAAATCGGAATCGACTTTTTAATAAGATACAAGTGATTTGTATGAACATTAAAGTTTGAGAAGTGCTGCTCGAGGGCAAATCAAATACAGCACAAATTTTTAGCCAGGATTTCACATTCGTCATCAGGTCTTTGCTGGATACAACATTTTCAAGGGACAAAATGCCTGTTAAGTACCCAAACAAAATACTTTAGGCCTTTAAGTTTAAAATGGAGATGTGAGACTCTCCGAATAGTTTCCATTTTGACGCTATCTTCTATAGACTACCTTTGAAAAATATAATTTGAATAATCTAATCATATAAGCCACTTCATAAAGGTAGAAATCTGCTTTGTTAGTTCTTAACTTTGACTCACGTTGGACTCAATCGGGGAGCTTAAGAAATATTGACGACTGGGTTTCACCCCTAGAGATTGGGATTTAATTTATCTGGGGTGTAGGTTAGGGATGGGTATTTGAAAATATCTCCCAGATGATTCTAATATGCAGCCAAAGTTGGAAGTTAAATTCAAGTTGAAAACTGCTATATTTAATGGATAACAACATCTGCTCCCTCTAGACCCGCCGTGCAACTCCCACAGATCAGTAAGTTAAGGATGGTCAGAAGATCCTAGTTTGATCGAATCTTTTTCAAAATATAGTTACTAAATACATGGAGATTAATGGGCCTCGAGAAGAATAAGTTACAAGTAAGGAGAGGGGAAAGGCTAGAATAAACTCAGTGCTATTGGGTTGCAATCAGAGGTACTGTTGCAAATTCATTATTTTTAGTATAAAAGGTTAGGACAGGCTGAGGAACTGACAGGAGACTAAAGAGACATGACAACTACACTCAACACATGATCCTGGATTGGATTCTCGGGTCATGATTGGGACATCGATCAACAGGATGGGGATTTCCCTGGTGGCACAGTGGTTACGAATCCACCTGCCAATGCAGGGGACACGGGTTCGATCCCTGGTCTGGGAAGATCCCACATGCCATGGAGCAACTAAGCCCGTGTGCCACAACTACTGAAGCCTGCACGCCCTAGCGCCTGCATGCCGCAACTACTGAGCCCACGTGCCGCAATTACTGGGCCCACGTGCTGCAACTACTGATGCCCACACGCCTAGAGTCCATGCTCTGCAACAAGAGAAGCCACCGCAATGAGAAGCCTGCGCACCGCAACGAAGAGTAGCCCCCACTCGCCACGACTAGAGAAAGCCCGCGCAGCAACGAAGACCCAACACAGCCAAAAATAAAATATAATAAAATACAAAAAAGTAAATTGGATGAATGTTATTCCTTGATGTTGCTGGTCATCTAGAAGTTATGTGGAAGAGTGGTCTTGTACTTAGGAAATTCACACTGAAGTTTTTAAGGGGGTAACAAGCGATCAGGTCAACACACTGTCAAATGGTTCTGCTAGGGCTCAGGGTGGGCCTCCCCGAAATAAGGTATATTAATTATTTTGAATTAGTTACTTAAGGAACCGCCAATGCAAAAGTGACACCCTGACCCTCCTTTCTGTCAACCAGAAAGCAGGAAATAAACCTCTCATGTGCAAGATGCACCCCCTGCATCTAGAGGTAGGACACCACTTTCACCAGAGATAGGGAATTCAGGTCAAGAGGCTTGTATAAACAAACCTTGTTACTCCTTTACTACCTCAGGGTCGAACTGTTCAGATTCTTCACTAATTGAGCACCCCAAACCTAAGTTTCTTTGCCGTGTCACTTCATCTCTAGTTTATTCCTTCTTTCTCTAGAAGGTATAAAAGCTGCCTGCTTCGGCCACTACTTAGGTCTCATTTCTGAGACTTCTGTCTGCATGAATTAAAATTGTTTTCCCCCATTAATCTGTTTTGTATCAATTTCATTATTAGTCCAGCCACAAGAACTCAGGAGGGGTAGAGGGGGAAATTTCTCGACAGTTCAAAAATATGTACGGGAGCTCTGCGTACTATTTCGGCTTTTACATAAATCAGAAAAAATTTCAAAATAAAAAGCTTTCAAAAGTAATCAAATGTCACTCCTCTGCTTGAAATCTTCTTCTAACAGAACGTATGTCCAACACAGACTTGTATGTGAATGTTCACAGCCACTTTATTCCTAATGGCCCCAAACTGGAAAGAACCCAAATGCCCATCCACTGGCGGAACAAACTGATCCACGCAACAGAGATGAATCTCAAAAGCATCCTAGACAGGGCACAGTCACAGTGACAGAAAGCAGATGGGTGGCTGCCTGGGGTCGGGATGGGGGGATAGACTGACTGCAAAGGGGCATAAGGCAGCTCTTGTCTTTGAGGGGTGACAGAACGCTCTATATCTTGATTATGACTCTCACACAACTTATACAACTGCCAAAACTCATCAACTATTGATAGAGTACTAAGAGTAGCAGGGGCTACGAGCTCTGTAGTTGTGGCTCGTGGGCTCTAGAGCGCAGGCTCAGTAGTTGTGGCACACAGGCTTAGTGGCTCCGCGGCATGTGGAATCTTCCTGGACCAGGGATCAAACTCGTGTCCCCTGCACTGGCAGGCGGGTTCTTAACCACTGCAAAACCAGGGAAGTCCTGTGAAACATCTTCTGAGACAAGCTAAGGACAGTCACTGAGAGCAAGCAGTTAGAAAATGTACTAGCAAATGGCATTGCTGTCAACATGCAAGAACATGGTCTTTTTTTCTAGTAACTCACTGTTAATACATTTTATGGACATACATGAACTTGACAACTAGGTTAAAAAGTTATTCATAAGAATCAGACTCTGCAGGTGGAAAGTTAAGGGATAAAAATTATTCTGGGGGCTTCCCTGGTGGCGCAGTGGTTGAGCATCTGCCTGCCGATGCAGAGGACACGGGTTCGAGCCCTGGTCTGGGAAGATCCCACATGCCGCGGAGCAACTGGGCCCGTGAGCCACAACTACTGAGCCTGCGCGTCTGGAGCTTGTGCTCCACAACAAGAGAGGCCGCGATAGTGAGAGGCCCGCGCACCGCGATGAAGAGTGGCCCCCGCTCGCCACAACTAGAGAAAGCCCGCGAAAAGAAATGAAGACCCAACACAGCCAAAAATAAATAAATAAATTTTAAAAAAAAAAAAAAAAAAAAAAATTATTCTGCTTTTTCCTCCTCATGTATGCACAAGAGTGATGTGATAAAAATCTACATAACTCTGAAAGTGGTCTTCCTATAAATATGTATCCCATATATATTCAATACATAAAAAAATCTAAGTGATAAGGAAAAGTCTTGTTCCAGGAAATATTAAAACAGGAACACAAAAAGTGATTAATAGTCACTTTACCATGCACTATACATAAAAAATCGTCCACTTCTATAGACACCTGTGGTTTTGCTAGCAGGGGACTTGAATCAATAGCCTTAGGTAGAAATCAAATACTACAGAAAATGAGCTTTGGAAATATCTGAGCATCAGTGTTCAAGAAGCACAAAGAGGCAGCAAGATTAGGATTGGCAACCTTTGCAAGTCAGCCTACTAGTCTTCAAAAAGATTACAGACTAAAAATCTTTCCTTTGGAGGTTGTTCAATAATGAGGTTAATAACTGAGCAGGTATTCCTTAGGAACGACCCTGCCTCAAGAGGGTAAGAGCATAAAATGTGAAGTCTAAAGACAATATTCCCTTTCCATCTGTTTTCCCAGAAAACAGTAAGTACAGTTACTCCTAAATGGCCTTTATTCAATTAAAAACTGAATGAAAAGATGTGTGAAATGTCTACTACCAGCAAATACCATGCTCATTTATTTGAATACGAAGATGAATTTAGATCCTGCCCAGGTCCCACCTTCTTCTCATATCCAGGATATCATTTTTATCATTAGTAAAAGAATCATTAAAAAAACTAAACAGGGAATTCCCTGGCGGTCTAGTGGTTA
Organism: Aethalodelphis obliquidens; assembly: GCF_003676395.1. Classification (NCBI taxonomy): domain Eukaryota; kingdom Metazoa; phylum Chordata; class Mammalia; order Artiodactyla; family Delphinidae; genus Aethalodelphis; species Aethalodelphis obliquidens. The sequence continues at coordinate 19,586,872 of NW_020837962.1, forward strand.
GGACTCGGCACTTCCACTGCAGGGGGTCTGGGTTCGATCCCTGGTCGGAGAACTAAGATCTCCGTGTGGTGCGCCCAAAACAAAGAAAAATCCCACAAACAAAAACAAACGAAAAAATGAATTCCAGGATGGCAGTTCATACACATAAAACATTACAGAAAATATAATCAAGTGCTTGATCTAATTCTCCTTTACTTTTATTAAAGTGGTTCAATGTTTCTCTACCCTTAGCTACTCCAAAATAACACTAGAAAAGCATCTACCATTAGCTACTCCAAAATAACACAAGAGGGGACTTCCCTGGTGGCGCAGCGGTTGAGAATCTGCCTGCTAATGCAGGGGACACGGGTTCAAGCCCTGGTCTGGGAGGATCCCACAAGCCGCAGAACAACTAAGCCCGTGAGCCACAACTACTGAGCCTGCACGTCTGGAGCCTATGCTCCGCAACAAGAGAGGCCGCGATAGTGAGAGGCCCATGTACCGCGATGAAGAGTGGCCCCCGCTTGCCGCAACTAGAGAAAGCCCTCGCACAGAAATGAAGACCCAACACAGCCCCAAATAAATAAGTAAATAAATTAATTAATTAAAAAAAAATCAGAGAGAACATTTCCTGGCTGTGGTCAGAGGAAGTCCTGGCTACTGAATGAATTAAAAAAAAAAAAAAAAAAACACACAAGAAAAGCATCCTATTACAGTTTTATATACCTTAAGATGTGTTCTAGACTAGCATAAGCATTTGATGATAGGACAGTGGGTCAATAAATGAAATATTATGTACAGAATACAAATAAAAGTTTATTGTACAAAATTAAGGCCTTCACAGTTCATAGTTCACTAAGGCTAAACAAAGACTAGGTAATGTTTTAAATCCTTTACAAAAATTTTACATACACTTTCCCCTACCCCCAACTATTAAAGTGGCCTGACCAAATGTTATCAAAACGAAAACTATACATAACACCAAGTCCTTTAAAGGCAGCTATCCCAAATCTTATTTCTTGGCATAGGTGATCTTCATGGCATGGGATGGTGTGATCTTAAATCCCTGTAAAGCATCCCTGGCAGCTCCAGCCTGTCCATCATTTTCAAATTCAACAAAAGCAATGTCATGCCTCCCAGGTACCAAACGTACTTCCTTGAAACCAGGGAACCTATAAAGAATTAAAACAATTTTTATATATGTAAACAATTTATATACATGTAAATACAGAGATGATATCAAATACGCAAATGTCTGTGTTTAAATTTGGTAAGCAACTTCCTGATATGAGTCCAGGAAAAGTATCACATCCCAGCAAGAATCCTGAGTGGGATGAAAGAGCCTAAATTATAATTAATACCATGAAAAGAACTGCAGGAATCATGTAAGCTAATTCTGTTTTTGTCATTTCATCAAAGCTTTGTTTCCTGTTTTACTCATCAACTAGAATTAATAATTCAAACATTACAGGTAATCTAGCTTTTTATTTGCTAAATCTGCAGACTGGCTTCAATTCATGATTAATCCTGGAGCAACTCAATGAAGCTGTAAGGAGTTACTGTGTGATATACAAATGGATTCAACCCAGGGAAGTGCTATCTGTCCTGTCAGGAGACTCTCAGAACACAGACTTGTTTATGAAAACACTTACTGATTAAACAGCATGGATAACATCATCTCATTAGTCTCTTCTGGTAAATTATTAAGGAATAAAATATAGTTTGGAGGGTAATCAGGGACCTATTAAAAAAAAAGGCAAAGTTAGTTTGTAAATATAAAAAGTACAGTAAACCATTTGGCTCTTACATTAAAATCTAAACTTCAGAAAACTACATTCCACCGTTTAAGGCTTGTGAAATCTTACTACATCAAACACTAAAGCTGAGAAACAGTGACACCAGAGAAATAAGCAAAAACCTAACAGTAACCAAACAAGGTAGACATTCAAGTCACTTAATAAATATCTGGAAGATTATAAATCTTATTAACAGTTTTTAAGTATTTAACTAACGGTATTTAAAACAATATTTAAGTTTTAAGCATCTGGAGGTCAGCTGGAACGGGAGGATTCTGTCGTCTGGATTATATAACCGATGCTAACAAACCAGAGAAGGCATCGGTGTCACCCATCCTCAGCTGCTTAACCCTCAGATATTCAATCCTCTGCGCTATCGCTCACTACCTCCTAGTGTGTGAGAAAATCTGGAAATAGAAAGATTTCCACTTAGAACCACTGCTTGGCAATTTTTAATGTTTTTTTCTTCTGAGAAAATGAGATATACATGGCATCTAGTTACATACAAGTAAGTGCATACAGACACTGTTAAGCGGAACTATAGGAAAAGGTCTTTATATGTAAGAGCCTCTGTCTTCAGGCTAATTTCGTGGAAGAAAAAAGATGAAATGTAAAGAACAACTTAGGGCTTAGAGAATTAAGTGCTGGCATTTGTGAACTGGACTATAATTGTTGAAAGACTTCAAAAGAGTAGACAATGCAAGAAAATGCAAATAACTTAAAATCAGAGGAGGAAAACCTCAGTGGTGCAAGGAATTCCCTGGATATAAGGACCCTGTCAGACCCTAGCACCCAAGGGATTAATCGGGAAGCCATTAGTACATAACTCAGGCTTTCTTTTTGAGGCCTTTATTGGGAAGCTTAGGTAAAGAGTTTCTAAAACTCTTTGGTAAAGAGTTTCCTGATAAGTCTATATCAGGAGACTTAAATATGTATGTGCTGAGGAAATAAGAGCAAAGGCAACTTAACTGTAAAACAACTTTGCTCTATGAGAAAAGATGGGTTAGTGCTTCAGCTAATGGGAATGGATACCAAGCCACAAGCCTGGAAAGCTCTGGGCCATGTACTGTGCGGTAAACAACCATTTTGCTCCTTGACCTCATAGAGCTTAGGATCTATCGTTTTGATTCTGTCATTGACTCACCATGGGAAGCAAGGAATAAAGTCAGGTTTTGTTTTCTCCCTCTTAAAGAAAATTAAAACGTTTTGATGAATGAGTTTCCACATTATTGTGGCTTATACATGGAATCATTTTGTTTTTGGAGACATGCACGTTGTTGTAATTATTGTTATTGTCTTGTAATTTTATTTTAAAGTAAGTATCACATGGAAAAAAATATTACCTGAGGATTTGGTGCTGCATTTCCTTGGGTATTAGCTGAATTTGGTGTTCCCTAACCCAAAGAAATAGAGAAAGAGTTAACATTTCCAACCCCTCTAAAAAAGCAGCAGGTATTTACATTTTAAATTACTTCATAAAAATAAGATTAACAAACAGATTTTTTAAATCTATTTACTTTCACTGAGATTTTACATCTTAAAACTCTGACTCCAACATTTATGTATTTAACTTGTCAAATGTTTTTGAAAGGTCTATATCATAAAGTTCAACCTCTAAGCTTTAAAATTATGGAGAAATATAAGGACCAGTCTTTCCCTTTTTTTAAAAACAACTAGAAAAAAGTCAAGCATTATACTTAGTACAACTGATTTCTAATCACTTTCAATCCCAAAGTAACTACTTTCTGGATGATAATTTCATCTTTATCTGGTACTTTAAATTAGATTTTGAATTCCTGAACTGTTCAAAGAAAGCAGCTTTCAGTGGCATACTCATGATTAAAGATAACATCTACAGTATTATTTATACACAGAACTCGAAAAATAAGCCAATAGAAATTAACAAATTTTAGAGAATGATGGAACTAAATGTCATGCAAATTAAAAAAACTGTTCAATATAAATCTGCATATGTAAAGGTTTATATTTTAATCTGTTGCTTAAACACAAATATTGGAATTTTAGAATTCAACCATTCCAGCTTCTTAAAAATCTACCTTTAAACACACACATGTGTACACGTGTGCCTCAAAGATCACCCCTCAAATGGAAGACAGACATCTCTATCAAATTTTTAACACCAAAAAACAAAAATGAACTTTTGCCCATCTTACCTGACCAGGTTTTTTGTTCATGGTTGTTGCAGTCTGTTCCACAGTTTTGGCTTTTTTCTTTTCTTTTTTCTTTTCTTTGTCAGCAAAAGTGCCACGCATTTTAGATATTATATCAGAATCTGTTTTTGCATACTGGATTCGCTGTTTTAATTATTTGAAAACAAGTTACTTTTCATCATGCTGACGGCTGTTTCTACACTTGTCATTAATATTTCAAATTTCATTATGCAAATACGAGCTAATTTTAAACACATACTTAAGGAAATCTATCAAATATACTGAGCACCAAATGAAAATAAACTGTGACCCATGATTCACAACTGGGACAAAGTTAGATTCAACTGTGTTTATTATAAGAAAAAACCATAGATTTTCATATGAGAAAAACAGGACTGAAATATCTGCACCACTACCCCTCTCCATTTAAAAGAACAGAGAAAACTGCATTGGAAAGCTGTCTATCCCTTACAGGGACACATAGAGGGTCCATATATGCATAGAATTTGTTACTTCCAAAGTTAAAGTACCAAAGATTGAGAATGACTTTCCCTTGAATCTGGTCTATTATTTTTAAATGAAATGACTAACAGTGGCATCCACTTAAATTTAAAAAGCTTTGAAAGGAAACAAAAAGATGGCATCACAGCTAGTGCAACCAGGTCACTTGCATGAGTAATACGCCACAGCCAGCAGGCACAGCACACACGACGGAACAAGCGTTGAGAAACACTGGTCTAGGACAGCATTTCATGAACTTTAATGTGCATCCAATTACCTGGAGAGCTTGTAAGAGTGCAGACCCTGATGCAGGGGGTCTGGTGAGGCCTGAGATTTTGCACTTCTAACAAGCACAAAGGGGATGGTGGGGCCCACACTTTGAGCAGTATGGCCCTGGCCTAAAGCATTACTGCATAGTTGAATGTTCGGGGGAACCGAGGGGGGCGGCAGGCCTCCCACGATACCTCAGTCCCTGAGGCTTCCTCTGGCTGCTGGACCATGGCAGCTCCAAGTGGACTTACCCTGCGAGCAACTCTGCTAGTCTTGCATGTCATCATCTAACCAAAAGAAATAGTTTGGGACCAACTCTGACTTGCTCCCAGGGATTCCCGCCCAACTCCCTTCTTCCTGACCTGAACAGATCTTGGGTGATCCTGTATTTGTCCCTATGACCTGTGAAAATTTCTGACCTCAGCCCTCGCTCTTAGCTGGCTGGTCTAGAGCAGCATTTCTCAACCAGAGGTGAATCTGCCCACAAGGAGACAGCTGGCACCGCTGACTGGAGACACTGTGTGTCGTCATGCTAAGAGGGCAGAGGCCAGAGATGCTGCTAAACACTCTTCCATGAACAATACAGCCCCAACAATAAAAAAGTATTCAGTTCAAAACGGCAAAAGTGCCAGCGCTGAAAACCCTGGTCTAGACTAAATACTGGTCAGGAATAAAAGTCCACCCACAGCTTAGAGAAGGTGCAAGATTTACATTTATACCAAAGGTTTCATGACAGAAGTCCTTAGGAAGATGGTTCTACTTTACTGAGGTATTTTTGGAATTAAATAACCAAATGCCCTTGAATCACAGAGAATAATTTTGTTCTGAGTTCCAAGTTATAGAAAATTTTGTTCATTTCTGATCTGGTGTGTTGGCAACTGAAACCACCTAAGTAAGTATAATCAAGACAGCTCAAGGAACATTCTTTTCTTCCTTCCAGGATGCGGGAGATTTGGCAGTATCTACTACTTTCCTGAAGGCAGAGAACAGACGTCCTAAAATACCTTCAATATGAGATCAGTTTAACGGGCTTTCTCCATTGATTTTAAATAATTAGCTGGCAAGGTGAAGCCGGTGCCAAACGCAGCAAACGATTTCCAGCCTTCCTGCATCTCAGTCACAGGCACATGCAAACTTGTCATCCCAACTAGCAAACAGCCCTAACACCCTCTACGAGAAGAAACTGTTCCTTCATACTAATGTAACTGTACATTTAAACTAAAACCCAGTCTTATGCTACTGCCAACTGAGATCTCACTTATGCTACTTCTTTACACTACTGAGAAAGATAAACTGGTCTCAGGAAATGCCAATTTACTGAAAATTGGGGTATGCAGGTACTATCCCCCAGTTTTCTGCAACAGGACTTTCTATATATATGGTGCCCAGTCAGGTGGGAAATGATGGGAAAAGGAGAGCTGGACGGAGGACGGGAAGAAAATGTGCTCCAGTAACAGACAAACAGCGCTCAGTCCTGAATTAAACAGCGTGGTACCAAAGTCCTCAGACTACTGACCACAGCCAACACTGCCTGGTGTTGTACGTTAGGTCTTCTTGAGACACAGCACACTCATCGATCTGCACACCTTCTGTGGCTGCTTCTCTGGCCCTAAAGGCAAAGTTAAGTAGCTGCAAAAGAGATTATCTGGCTCATAAAGTCTAAAATATTTACTATCTGGCCCTTTTACAGATAGGGTGCTGAATCCTAGTTTAGGGGGAAAAAAATCACAATATTGTGTGTCCAGGAGATTAGCTTTCAAGTCCTGATGATGCCACTGGTTACAGTAATAGAAGCTTTCTGTGCCTGATTCTTCATTTGTATTAAAAAAAAAAAAAAAAAAGATCAGATGAGAGGTCTGCACTACAGATTATGGGCCAAATCCAGCCCATGGCCTGATTTTGTATGGCTTATTAGTTAAGTACTTTTTTCTTTCCTTTTCTTTTTTTTTTTAACACAATTTTTAAAGGATTGTTTAAAAAACCACACCCACCCCCACCCCCCCCACAAGAATATGCAATAGAAACCGTATGTGGCCCACAAAGCCTAAAATATTTATTATCTGGTCCTTTATAGAGTTTTTGCTCGCTTCTGAATTAAACCAAAGAATATCCAGTTTGCTTATTATTATTGTTTTTTTTTAAACAGGTGAAAGTGAACATGAGCACAGAGCCAGTTAATGGCAGAACTAGATTGAGAACATGGGTCCTTGAAACTCTGGGCCTCGGCTCTTTCCCCAACATCCCTTCCCATCACATTCCAGTTCCGGAAGAAAAGCACTGAAATCCACACCCAAGGTACTACGTACCTATTCACACACCTAGAGCCCCTTGCTATATACACTGTCTCCACCCTGATCCAATCCTCTACCATCTCTGACTTAATACCAATGCCTCCTGAGTTCCCTACTTCCATTCTGCCCTCCCCACAATCCAATCTTCATCCAGCAGCTAAATGTGAAATCTCATGTCACTCCTGAGTTTAAAACTTTCCACGTGTGACTATTTAATTTCCATTCATTGTTATTCATTAATAAAACCTATGACTTTACAACTATGAACTGTCCTCAGATCAGTGCTTTGACTGCATAGCTTCTGACACGCAGTATTTCACTATGGTACTTTCTGAAACTTCAGACTGGATTCCCTCTTTGACCCACGATTTTTGTTTTGTGTTGGTTTACAAGTTTACAGAGGTTTCTTTTTAATCTTCTGAGTAATTATTAATTTCTAGTTCTTTTGAGATGAGAATATTGCCTATACTGCCATTGTTTTTAAAATATTCTACATCTCAATGTATTTTGTTTTTGCCTATTTGAACTATCATAAATCAAGAAGTGAATTATAAGCTCTACTACTGTGTTTCTATAAAAATAAATACATAAATAAAATAAACCGAAACCCACTCTTCACTGAAGGCAAAAAGCAACAGCCATATTTTCAAGGGTATATTTATACATCTATCATACCATTAACAGCGATTAATGCCAAAATAAGAATGATTTACCATCGGTTTGCCATAAAATGGAAATCCTTGTAACTGTCTCAAGGCATTTGTGGATGAGCCCAGTTCCTTAAATATAACAAAAGCTTGCCCCCTCATCTTCATGGTCTTTAGAGCCACAATATCTACGACGTGGCCAAACTGAGAAAACAGGGCATACAGGGATCTCTTCAATTCTGCACAAAATTAGAGGGGAAACCAGTTATTTGTGAATGAAACTACGACAAAATTCTTCATAAAATGACACGGCACTGAGTGCCCCCCCATTTATTTATACAACGTTACATATTTTAATAAAAACATCATACTATTCCCATTAGCGGTCTAATTTTAAGTTTTTGAAACCATTTAACTATGAGTGAAAACAGATTCAACACATTTTCAGCCCCTACCTATTTTTATCTTTAAAAAGCCTTAAAATCCTTACACAATAAGGGATAAAACATTATTTCAGGCACTGAGAAAGATGACTAGATGAGAATTTTTGAAGCTGTATAATTTTTAAGATGGTTGTAAGCAAACACACTTCAGTTTTTTTTAAAAAAAGCACCTACCTTCTTTTTTAATTTTGTCATTCATATTGTTGATATAAATTGTGTGATTTGGTCTGATATCCATGTTGTGGGTTAAACTGTTCAAATAGTCTAAAGAGACAGTAAATATTCCGTTATTAAACAGGGAGGATTCATTCGTATGATAGTATGGCATTAAGGACACAGCACAAGGGTACTAACTTTTCAACTCTTTCAACCCCCAATGTCAGAAAATATCAGTTTGGCAGTAGTATTTAAAATCTCTCGAGGACTTCCTAGCCCTCTTTTTTAAACAAAAGGAGAACAGTTCTCAGGCTGAAAACTTGGTGGGGCACTATTATCTAGTCAGATTTTAATAACATTCTTTTATTCCATACATTTATTTATTTTTATACTTATCTTTCACTTATGACAAGTGATACTGTTCTCCCATCTACCTAATAACTTTTCTTTTTTAACAAAATTTAAAAACTGAGATTTGAAGAAAAATGAAAAAAGAAACTAGCAAATGTATATCCAATAAAAATCATAAAGACAGAACATTAATGGACTTCCCTGGTGGCGCAGTGGTTAAGAATCCGCCTGCCAATGCAAGGGACACGGGTTTGAGCCCTGGTCCGGGAAGATCCCACATGTCGCGGAGCAACTAAACCCTTGCGCCACAACTACTGAGCCTGTGCTCTAGAGACTGCTAGCCACAACTACTAAGCCCACGTGCCACAGCTACTGAAGCCCGCGTGCCAAGAGCCAGGGCTCCGCAACAAGAGAAGCCACCACAATGAAAAGCCCACTCACCACAACAAAGAGCAGTCCCCGCTCACCACAACTAGAGAAAGCCTGCGTGCAGCAAATAAGATGCAACGCAGCCAAAAATAAATAAATAAGTACATTTATTTAAAAAAAAAGAACATTAATGAAGTTTGCCAAGAACTCTTTCATGGGTACTCTTACAAAGCCCTTTCATACTATTACTTAATTTATCACCAACAGCCCTCACTCCAAAGTCACCTCTAATGAGAGACTGGAGCGGTACCACCTGATGGTTAAGAGCTCAGATTCTAGAGCCAGTCGGATCTGAATTCAAATCTGTATATGCTTCTTACTAGTTGCTTGACTGAGGGCAAGTTCTAATCTCCCAGGTCCAAATCTGTAACACGGGGATGGTAACAGAATCTACCCAGTAGAACTAGAAAGCCTAAATGAAATAAACTTCTAGCAGCTCTGGAATCAGAAGTAAGCACTTCGAACAGCTGTTACTAATGTCTTTTACAGGTTAATGCAAGTCCTTGCCCAGTTACATAGCTGATAAACAGGAGGCCTAAGAATTCAGCCCATGTTTTCTGTCTCTTGCACTTTTCTTTCACACCCACCACACTATTTCATTTTTCCCCACTGTTTTAGTTGCAAACTGTGGCCTTGCTTTATTTCCTTGGTGCCCCGCATATTTCTTCGTTCCATGAACATTTACACCCACAGTATGTGCACAGCATAGAATGACTGACAAGGAAAGAGCCCACAGACAAGGACTGTACTTGTGCGGGTAACAGGGGAAAGGTAACGCTTCTCAGAGACTTGCGACGCCCTAAACTGAAACCTGGGAGACTGGGGTCGCGAACGACGACGAGAGAGAAGTGACAAGGATCCAACTGAAGGCAGAAAGATCAGAGGGGAAGTTCTCGCTTTATCTCACGCGAGGTTTGATGGTGGCCTGGGCTGCTGGGGTACCGGGAGTCGCCTCCCGGATCCAAAAGGGAGCCTCTGGCAAGCACTTGAAGGCTCAGAACGAGCTGTAAACGACTCGCACCAGCGAAAGAACACCAGTTATCCGTAACTTCATATGCGCGAGGGTCCCCGCCTCTCCAGACCCAGGCACATTCACCCACGGCCCCGGCCCGAAGCCCCAGGAAGCGGCCACACGATCCCCGGCTCCGACCCGTCCCGCCAGAGACAAGGTTCCTAAGTCCAGGGGCCTAGCCAGACCCAAGCGTCAGTTTCCATGCCTCCCTCGCTTCCTCGCCGACCCTCCGCGAATACGTTCCGGCCCCGGCGCCGCGCCCTGCCCACCCCCAGCTCTCGCAGGAGAGCGTATGGCCGAATGGCAACCCGCAGCCGAGAAAGCGGCGAAAGTTAAGAATAAAGCGCTCCAAGCTGGGCCCGTGAGCCATGGCCGCTGAGCCTGCCCGTCCGGAGCCTGTGCTCCGCAACGGGAGAGGCCACAACAGTGAGGGGCCCGCGTACCGAAAACAAAACAAAACAAAACAAAAGAATAAAGCGCTCCAACTCACCGGAGGCGTCCGCGGCGTCCCGTGCGAATCACAAGCCGGAAGCCGGAAGCCGGAAGCCGAGACACCGGAAGTGACGATACAAGGCGCCTCAATCGAGGGCCGACAAGTGAAGAAGCCGAGCCCGGAGTGGATCGATGCCCCGCGGTCTCCAAAGCAGTAGTTAAGAATCGCTCCGCGCACGTGCACACATGGCGGGCGGAGAGAACAGGTGCGAAGGGTAGCCGAGAAAAGGGAAGGAGGCTTGTGGGAATCCTGTGGGGGTTAAACTGGAATTCTGGGGCCGCGGAGTAAGAGCATAGGGAAAGGCGGTGGTCATTTCCCTCACCATGAGTTTGCGCTGTTCTGTCGCATGCAACAGGTGCCTTCCATCTTTCCAAATCTTATATAGATCTTCCTAGACTTATGATGGATTTACGTCCTGATAAACCCATCTGTAAGTTGAAAACTATAAGAAGCAAATGCATGTAATACACCTAACCTACCCAGCATCACATCTTAGCCGGGCCTATCGTAAAAGTGCTCAGAACACTCACATTGGCCTATAGTTGGGCAAAATCATCTATACAAAGCCAATTTTACAGTAAAGTGTTGAACATCTCATGTCATTTGTTGAATACTGCACTGAAAGTGAAAAACACAGTGGTAGTCTGGGTACAGAATGTAGTTAACCCTCATGATCACATGGCTGCCCTGTGTTGCAGGAAAATGGGGCCAGAGAGCCAGAGAGGATGGTCATGTCCCAGATCTTGGGCGAGTCCCTGGGATGGGCACCAAGTGACGGTCCTTGGCTTCGCTCAGGAAAGAATTCAAGAGCAGTGGCAGTAAAGTGAAAGCAGGTTTATTGAGAGGGATACACATTTCATAGGCAGAATGCAGTCCATCTCAGAAGGCAAGAGTGCCCCAGGGTGTGGGTGTGGTTAGTTTTTATGGACTGGGTAATTTCATAGGCTACCCAGTAGGAGGATTATTTCGACTATTTTGGGGAACGGGTGGGGGTTTCCAGGACTTGGGGTACAACCCACTTTTGGGCCTTTTTTACTTGGCCTCAGAACTATCATGTCGTTTAGCATATGCTAATGTATTACAATGAGCGTATAATGAGGCCCAAGGTCTACTCGAAGTCAAATCTTCCACCATCTTGGGTCTAGTAGGTTCTAACCAGGTTTGTTGTATCTTCGATGGCTGTGTCGTTCTTTTAATGGTTGTGCCCTGCTCCTTACTTCCTGTCTCAGCTGGGAGCTGTGGCTTGCTGCCCAGCATTAGGACACAGTGAGTATCTACTGCATATCGCTAGCCCAGGAAAAGCTCAAAATTCAAAATTTGAAGTCTGGTTTTTATTGAATGCATATCACTTTAACACCTTCATAAAGTCAAAAAAATCATACATCGAACCATCATAAGTTGGGGCTCCTCTGAAAAGTTTTACAGGCACAGCCCCTAATGCTGACTGTAGGGGCAGATGCCCTGGTTTCATCCTTCTCTGAGCTCAGGCTGCCGCCAGTTTACCATCACCTTCAGGGTGGCCAGTATCCACCCCTCAAGTCTTCTCTAATTCTTGGGACTCTGAGGGAACTCTTCTCCAACACTTTACTGAAGAGCTTGAATCCCAGAGGCAGCTAATTAGAGGCCCCAAAGTGGAGGGAATTGTTGTTTCTGTCCAGCTTCTCACCTGATAAGGCAACCACCTCCAGTAATAACCAAACACCAATAAAATCATCTGCCTAAACTCACTGAAAAAAAAAATCAATTCCCTACCACCCTTCCCACCTTCTTCTCTCCCCACAGAATGGGTTGACTGTTCTAACGTCATCAAGTTGTTGGTGTTTAATGGCAAGCAGAATGGGAATTCCAAAACGTACATACATTCATTCATCCACTTATGAAATGTGTGTAAAGCATCATTTAGAATGTGAAATGGTTGTTGAGAGCTAAGAAAAATCAAATTTTATATCTTCCCCTTAACTAATCTCTCTGAGCCTCACTGTCGTCATTTGTAAACTAGGGATCATAACAGTACTTCCTTCTGGAGTTATTGTGAGTATTAAGAGAGCAAAATGTGAAGTAATCAGCACATTGCCAGGCACCAAATAACGGGTTCATAAGTGTTATTTCCAAATACTAGCTATAACTTGGACATATGGATAAAGAGGCCAAATAGATTTGTTTTTTAAGCTGGGGACTTTTATTTTAAAAGCAACTTAAAAATAATGTAAGCTTCTTGAGGGTAGGGATATTTCTTTGCTTTGTTCACTGAAGTACCTTCAGTAACTAGAAAAGTGGCTGATAATAAATATGTATTGAATAAGCGAATGAAGCTTCATGGATAATTAGGCAACACTGGACAAATGTGATGTGTTAGGAAGATGCACATAAGTGTAAGAAATAATATTAAGCAATCACAGAAAAGCAGTATTTTATTATGTAGATATAAAAATTTGAAGGAATGTAAATAGTCCTGCCTCAGTTAAGGAGTTAGAGAGAATATCCTTAATGCATTAAAAGAGAATATAAACTAAATAAAAACATTTCTGAATAGCAAAAGACAAGCTGCCCTGCACATTAGTTTGGTCATCTGAGCAATTAGTTAATTCCGTTTGATGATAATGAGGTTGGCAATTCTGTATTATATAAGTGGATCTGGCTAAGAGCTCTTTATAACTATTGAAAAAGGGTAAGGTAAGACTTTGCAAAGACACTACCTGGGCAGAAAATACCACAGGAAATGCAGAGACCTAAAGACAGAGGGCTTGTAGTGTTCTGTTAATCACTGAACAATGGCTACTATACATTACACCGTGAGAAGGAAATCTTCTAATGCCAGCTCAGTGGCAATGATCTGTAGGCTCTTTCCCAGGTTCTAAAAGAGCCAGTGCATTTTCCTGTCCTTGGGCAGTTGTTCTGGGCTTTCCAATAGCCTGTTAATGGTCCTCAATGGTTTCCTGAGTGATTTGGAGAAAACAGTCATTGAAAGTAGCACTGGGAAAGAAAAGAAGGGAAGAAAGGAGCTTTTCTGGTTTTGTGAGTAGCATTGCACAACCTGGTTACGTAGCTATATTAAGAGCATTGTAACACCCAAACTTTGGTTAGATGCACTGTGAAACAACCATCACTCCTTTATAACCAAATTCACCTCTTGAGGGTCATATCAGAAGTCAGATGTCAAAAACTCACTTTTTAAAATTGAAGTATAGCTGATTTACAATGTTGTGTTAGTTTCAGGTGTATAGCAAACTGAATCAGATATATATATATTCTTTTTCAGATTCTTTTCCATTATAGGTTATTACAAGATATTGAATATAGTTCCCTGTGCTATACAGTAGGTCCTTGTTGTTTATCTTTTTACATATAGTACTTTGTATCTATTAATCCCGAACTCCTAACTTATCCCTCCCCCTGCCTTTGATAACCATAAGTTAGTTTTCTATGTCTGTGAGTCTATTTCTGAAAAACTCACATATTTTAAAAAATACTGTAAGAGGGCTTCCCTGGTGGCGCAGTGGTTGGGAGTCTGCCTGCCGATGCAGGGGATGCGGGTTCGTGCCCCGGTCCCGGAAGATCCCACATGCCTCGGAGCGGCTGGGCCCGTGAGCCATGGCCGCTGAGCCTGCGCGTCCGGAGCCTGCGCTCTGCAACGGGAGAGGCCACAACAGTGAGAGGCCCGCGTACCGCCAAAAAAAAAAACCAAAAAAACAAGCTGGAAGAGCAAACTGGTTTGCTCTGAGTTCTGCTGAGTTCAGTATCTTAAATTTCAGTTAGGCAACATGATTTACTTTCCTGTGAAACAGGATTTTTATTGAACTGAACCCAGAGGCAGCACTATAACAGCTAGCCAAGCTTAATGTAGCTACTGACGAGGAAACTTGCTTATTTTAGGGGTAGCAGAAAAATTACTACCAACAGTTGGGAATAAAATGGTGTCAAGACGTCTAGATTATCAGGCTAACTGCGGCATCTCTTAGTGACTCTGAATACAGAAATAGTTTTGTAGCTTATCTGCACATGTTTTATGTTCCTCATTAATGTTTTCAGTATCTTGCTGCAGTCGTTTTGAGGCAGAGCCATGTTTAAAGGAAAATACATCATAAAACTGGTGGATAAATTTTGGCTTATTTATGTTAGATAGAACCGCAAAATATATGACAACTTGTTTGTATCTTCTTTCTCTCCCCAGGTGGTGATTACATTAAGAAATTTATGTAGAGTGACATTATTTTCACAGCAAGCGTTAAACAAATTGAAGCGTTATTGTTGAGCCTCACATCAGGTTTACCTTTCCTGGTTGGTTGGGATTACGTTGGCTGAGACTTCATAAAAAGCAGCCCCACAATTCAGGGAGGAAATCATTTCATGCAGTTATTTCCTTTCATTTCACTTCAATCCTTCTGTTTTATTCTTTTTGGAAATACTCATATTTAGGGAAGAAAAAAAACAGAAGTGATGACTATTACCTCTGATATGTACTACATTGTTAATGTTAATAATAGGAAGTCTTTCACATACATGAGAATAATACCCTCTCCCCAAAATAGGTGGCATCTGAGATAGGCTATAATAATATCTGCTTTCCATAAAGCTTGGGAGCAGTATTTTGCCTTTGAAGACTTGAGGACTAATTCAAAGAATTTTGGGGGAAAATCTGAACTTCTTACTATTCAGCATTATGTGTAAACTGTGCTCTGCACGGTACAATCTGACCTCTCCTTGAAGTCCACTAAAGTAACATCACACGACTGCCATTCCCTTCAAGACTGGAAAAATAAGATGCCAGTCCTATGAGGCCCACCCAACAAGCAAAATATTAGGCAGATAAAATTCTTAAGTACAGCAGGTTTTGCTTCCATGATTCAACGCTGTAAATTTTTTTGCATCTTGAGCCCATGACAATTTAAAAATCCAAATTTTAAAAAGGAAACCTTTTTAAAATTGGGACCTCAATTATGTAATTTCAAGCATGTTATGTCATTGATTTCACGGGCATACCCCAGATATCCTAATCAATCCAGTGTTCCTCAAATATTAACGTGTACATGGATCACCTAACCATTTTGTTAAAATCAATTTTTGATTTGGTAGAGCTGGGACAGGGCCTGAGAATCTGCATTTAGAGCAAGCGCCCACCAGATGCTGATGCTGCCATTCCCACATTTTGGGTTGCAAGACCCTAAGCGTTTCCTTTTTAAGAGTGTTTGGTTTACTATCCAGTATCCCACAGTAGTTAGCTCTGGGGCCACTACCAGATACAGAATACTATGGTATGCAAACACAAATCGACTTTCTTTCAAAGGAGGTGGTATTTATCTGAAACATTCCTTTATTTTAACTGCCTTCACCTGGGCACTTGGAAATAAATCTTAAGTGAGAGTGAGAAAGTCTGGACTTTTTGTTCCCTCGTGACAAGAGATTGCCTGGTTGGTTGTGAGGTCCTGGGTCACCTTCTAGTTTTTAGTAGTCATTGCAACTGTGCACAGACATGCCGGTTCTTGTCTCCTTCCAGGCTCACGGAGGGCTTATGCTTCTTCACACCCGTTGCAAATTGGCATGGTTGTGTAACTTGCTTCGGCTGACGAAGCATGAGGACATGAGATATGCATCACTTTCAGGCAGAAGCATCAAAAACCAGTGCACAATTTACCAAGTGTCCTTTTTCCTGTCTTTGTGCTCTTGGAAACATATCCAAGATGGAATCTCTGTCAAGCTTGGATCCCCGAGTGACTACAGCATCAGAGAACAGATCCCCTACACACACATACATCAGTTCAAATTGGTCATGTAACATAAGCAAGAAATAATTAACTAAGATTTAGGGGATATTTGTTAATGTGGCATAGCCTAACCCATCCTGACTTGTACACTAATTTAAACCACTTCTGAGAAGTAATTCTTAGAAAGTTCAAAAGAGTTTTATAAAACAGTTTCACAATTACAGACTGTTTTTAAGTGCATGAGAGGTTATGTGTGTGAGGTGAATCATTCCTTTTGAAGGGAAAATCAAAGTAATCAATTTATAACTGTATGATCTATCTTCTGAGTGACCTTCATTGAGTAATTTAATCCCAGGTTTATTGAGCACCTATGTAAAAGGACTGTATAAGAAAATATCTTGAAACCTAGCTGAGAGAAGAATTAGTGGCTGGTAGCATTTTCAGATACCTTCAGAGAAGGGTTCTGAAGAAATAAAGAGATGTCATGTTCACATTCTAATTTTAGGGTGTCAGAATCATCTTGCAACAAGGGACCAGGATATGTTTAAAACATTTCAGGCAAGATTTAACATTATGAGACAGTTTGGATTCTTATCACAAGGAATTTGAAAGAAAAAAAATGAAGCCTCCAGTTTAAATTGCAGATTATGTTCAGACAAGACAACCCTGAAAATTATTTCTATCTGGGGAATCCAGATAGAAAGGTGAATGTGTAAATTTCTTCAATATCCCCTGGCAGAAACATCATCACACGGGTTAATGAGTTTATTAAAATGGATGGTGAAAAAAAATAAGAAATAGTGTTTATCTCTTATTGATATTGGATAGTCTCCCTTTAATCACAGCCTTTTTTTTCAGCTTTAGTATGAAGCTACTTTCCAACATATAAAATTACCAAATTACTTCAGCTACTGAAATATATTAATATAGCTTATAATACATTTTATCATTTCAGTAGAAGGTTCTAAATAAGACTGGTCAGCTTAGAAGCCAGAAAGAAATTAGTTCTAAGTTATTTCCTCACGACTGAAATTGCAAATGTCAGATTCCATTACAAGTGGCTAAGACAAGAGCTCCTCCCTTGCTTCACTCAGTGCAGGGTAGCCCAGAAGTCTGTGCACTAAGACTTTGGGACCCTCTTACCTTTATTGAACCCC
This sequence comes from Aethalodelphis obliquidens, assembly GCF_003676395.1. Classification (NCBI taxonomy): domain Eukaryota; kingdom Metazoa; phylum Chordata; class Mammalia; order Artiodactyla; family Delphinidae; genus Aethalodelphis; species Aethalodelphis obliquidens. Next base: position 19,604,270 of record NW_020837962.1, read on the forward strand.
TATAACATTGCGCATCCTGTGTTAACTGCTGAAGACCCGGCAGTGAGCAGCACAGATGTGCCACCTGCTCTCACAGAGCCTCCGACCTCTCGGAGGTGTCAGCCCAATAAGTCAATGTTTTTGAGTTGTGAGTAGCTACTGTGGATAACAAACTACCCCCAGACTTAACGGTTTAAAACAACAACAGTTTGATTATCTCTCATGGACTCTGTGGGTCAGGAATTCAGAGGCTGGGTGATTCTTCTACTCTAGAGCCACTGAAACACTCTGTGGGACTCGGCTGGTGGGTGGGCTGGTCTAGAGGCTCCCAACAGCTGAACTCATGTGTCTGGGGGCAGGAGTGTCTAAAAGACTGAGCTCACAAGGGACCGTCAACTGGAGTGACGAGGCACGGTGTTTCCAGCCTGGTGGTCTCAGGGCAGTTGGATTTCTTACACGGGGGCCAGGTTCCCCCAGACCAAGCATCCCAAGAAAATTAGGTGGAAACTTCATGGCCTTTTTGGACCTAGACTGGAGAATCACACAACAAAACTTTTTAACGATTTCTTGTTGGTTACGAGTGAATCATAAGGCCAGCCTAGATTCAAGTGAAAGGAAACTGAATTCTATTTCTTGCTGTAGGAATGATAAATTCACACTGTAGAAAGCTTGTGGAAAGGAGGCTACCATTATGGCCATCTTTTTATTTTTATGGTGAAAAAAATTTATATTTAGAGTTAGCTGGACTCAGTTTAGATGAACCCAATTTTGTTGGCAACATCCAAAGCATCATAGAAGGGAGCCAATCGAACATATGTCTTCTTCTCTCCATCAGGCCTGATCTGGTGTTGACCTTGGCCACATCAAGGTCATAGAGCATCTTCACAGCCTGTTTGATCTGGCGCTCTTTGGCTTTGACATCCACAATGAACACAAGTGAGTTGTTGTCTTCCATCTCCTTTATGGCTGACTCAGTGATCAGGGGGAACTTGATGATGCCATCATGGTTAAGCTTATTTCTCCTGGGGGCACTCTTCTGAGGATATTTGGGCTGCCTCCAGAGCTCCAGTGTCTTGGGCCATCGGAAGGTGGGGGATATGTGAATCTTCTATATGACCATCTTTGAAAATGCAATCTACCAGAGGAAGAAAGAAAGAAAAAAGCAGAGGTGGAGGGAAAGATTTTATAGACCTAAAGGTAAGAAGGAACAGGCAGTTAGAAAGATAGTAAGTAGGAGGAAGGCAATGGAGAGTTCCCCAGGCAGAGCAAATACTTCTTGCAGAGGTCCTGAGATGAAAAGGAATTTGCCAAATTTGAAGAACTAAAAAAATTAAAAGTAAAACAATAAAAAAGCCAGTGTATCTGGGGCTTCCCTGGTGGCACAGTGGTTGAGAGTCCGCCTGCCGATGCAGGGGACACGGGTTCGTGCCCTGGTCCGGGAAGATCCCACATGCCGCGGAGCGGCTGGGGCCGTGAGCCATGGCTGCTGAGCCTGCACGTCCGGGGCCTGTGCTCCACAACGGGAGAGGCCACAACAGTGAGAGGCCCGCGTACCGCAAAAAAAAAAATAAAAAGATAAAATTAAAAAAATAAAAAAGCCAGTGTATCTGGAGCATGGAGGGAGAGGGTGAGGCTTCACATATCAAGAGATCAGGTAGCATCTTGCAAGCCATGTTAAGACATTTGGAGGCTATGTTAAGAGCAAGGGAAATCAGATGTTTGAGCAGAGGAGGAACGTGCTCTGAGGTTCTGTGTGGATCTTTCTGAATGAATTGGAGGGTTCAAGTCTGGGCCAGTTAGGAAATTGTTGCAGTGTCCACACTGATGATGAAGATGGTCTGAATTAATGTGGCAGCAGAGAGACAGATTTGAGTTCTATTTAGAAACGTAATTGACAGGTCTTGCTGGTGGAAAAAACGTGGAGAGGCTAGGGATTGTGAGATGTGTTAGTTTCCTAGGGTTGCTGTAACAAGCTATCACAAATTGGGCAGCTTAAAAATAACAGAAATTTATTCTCTCACAGTTTTGCAGGCTAGATGTCTGAAATCAAGGTATTGGCAGGGACATGCACTCTATGAAGCTCTAGGGGACAGTCTATTCTGTGCCTTTCTCTTGGCTTCTGCTGTTGCTGGCAAGCCTTGGTGCCCCTTAGCTTTGCAGACACATCACTCCAATCTCTGTATCAGTCATCACATGGTGTCTCTCTCGTGTTTCTCTGTGTCTCTTCTCCTCTTTTTATAAGGACACCAGCCGTATTGGATTAAGGATCCACCATACTCCAGTATGTTGACCTGAAACAAACAGACTGCCAGATATTTCTCCAACAAAGATGGGTTTATTTGGGATCAGCAGAGAATTGCAATTTGGGGGTCTGCAACCACGTGGAGCCACACGTAAGGGAAGGAAGGCGCTTTTATAGAGAAGGAAAGGAACTTGGCAGGGCCGTAGTAAACAGAGTCCAGGGGTTTTCATTGGCTGAGTCCTCCCCAGCAAAGAGGAGAGTCTTTCTTCCTCCTGTTGGGCTCTGCTACCATCACAGGGTGTGAGAGCTCCCTTTTCTGGTCTCAGGACCCCATTTGATTGAGGTTTCTGTTCATTAAGTGTTTCACAAGTGTGATCTCATCTTAACTTACATCTTAATTACATGTACAAAGATTCTATTTCTAATAAGGTCACACAGGACTTCTCAACATATCTTTTGGGGGGCACAATTCCACTATATGAGGAAAAGGAAGGAATAATCAAGGATGCCTCCCTGTTTTCCAGTGTGAATGCTTGGGGAATAGTGGTGCATGGTATTGAGGTGACAGCAGGCTGGAGGAAGCAGCTAGGCAATCAGGTATTTTACTTGGAACAGGTTAAACTTCAGATGACTCTGAGACATCCAGGTGGAGACGCCAAGCTTGGACAGACAAGTCTGGAGGTTTCGGAGGGATATCTGGACGGCAAGCCCTATGTTGGAGGAACTGTAGCCTGTTGAGGGACAAGCAAGGGAGTGCAGGACAACTGGCTGGCGGGAACAGAGAGAAAAGCCTAGAGCCCAGGGGACCTCCATTCCATTTCTCAAGACAGGAGGGAACACCAAGGCCAATGGTGTGCTGGCAAACGTGTGACAACTAGCTCCCCAGGGAGGAGGAGAGGAGAGGAAAGCCCTGATTTGGAGAGTGTGCCAATTCCCAGGTTGCAAATATTCCCACCATGGCCACAGGCCTGCAAAATTCCTGAAAATTTCAAAATCGATCCTTGCAAGCTGGTCCAAGCTGGCTCCGGGACAGCCCTGAAGTCAAGGCCCTCTTTCATGCCACTAGTTGTGCGAGCTGATCAATTAACTTACCCTCCCTGGGCGTGGTGTCTTCATCTATAAAATGAATGGCTGCTCCTAACGGTCCCTGCCTTCTCTCACAGAGCATGAATCCCAACAGCAACATTTTGGTTCTGTCCTGATAATAATGAGGCCCTCTGAACAGAGTATGTGGTATTTTTACAGCTAAACAGTTGAACGGATAAAGTATAGGTAGTGACACTCCTGCTCAGTGACTGTCAGTTCCTGGAACTAGAAATGCACGTGGTGGGGAGGGGTAGGTATTGAGGAAGGGGACATAGACTCCACCTGTGATGAGAGACGTGGACAATTTTTTTTTTTTTTTGCGGTATGTGGGCCTCTCACTGTTGTGGCCTCTCCCGTTGCGGAGCACAGGTTCCGGAAGCACAGGCTCAGCAGCATGGCTCACGGGCCCAGCCGCTCTGTGGCATGTGGGGTCTTCCCGGACCGGGGCACGAACCCATGTCCCCTGCATCGGCAGGCGGGCTCTCAACCACTGCGCCACCAGGGAAGCCAGTGGACAATTTTTTGAAGCTCATGTGGGACCAGAGATATTCTTGTGTTCACTTTTGGAAAATACAAACTGCCACATGAGCTTTCTAGAGGAACGGTTTTCTCATATCTTTGGGTAGGATGTCAAGGCAACATAATCATGCCTCCTCCAAGGTACCTCAAGTCTTTTGGGCCATGGATGTCTCTGATACAAAGGTCATAACAGAGGTCTGAAGGGAGGAGAGTTATTTCTTCTCCTCCTTATGGGAGGAGAGGTATTTCTTCTTTTTCCCATAGTCTTGAGATCAACCCAGAAGCAAGGGAAGGGGAATAAACAGGACTGACCTAATAGTGACATTCATGAATAGTGCAGGAAGCCAAACATGGGGCTGGGTGTGTATCCCTCTCCACTGGGATGCCTGTGGGGAGGGAAACACCATCAGGATCCATTGAATGGCCATAGTCTGCATGTTGGGAAAGTATGGATTATACATTTCTATCCATCTGCATCAGTGGGAAACGTCATGTTCAACAGAGATTGATTTGTAACAGCAGAGATTCATTTGCAGTGGCTTAAACTCACAAAGGTTTATTATATAAGAGACAACTGAAAATCAGCAGGTTAGGACAGTTCCACAGTCTTCATGGGTTAGTTTTCCCTCTATTTTTCTGCTCTGTTTTCTTGCTCTATTTTTCCATATCCATTCAAAAGATCACCTCATGGTCCAAGGTGGCTGCTGGAGTTCCAGCCATTGTAGCCACATTCCAGGCAGCAGAAAGGAAGATGGAGGAAGGCTTACCCCACTGTCTTTTAGGCAGGCTTCTCAGAAGTCTCAGACTATACTTCTGTTTATATCACTTTGGACAGAACTTAGTTATATGGGCTCACCTAGTTACAAACAAGGCTGGGAAATGTACTCCTAAGCAGAAGATGTTGCCTGTGGTTTTGTTTTATAAAGACAAAAAGTGAAAAATTAGTATTTGGAGGCAAGGCCATCTATGTTACATTTCCTACTTAAGAGGTAAAAAAAGATACCCACCAAGTTAAATGCATCATAGTGACCTTTCTAGTGATATATAATTGTGATAACACTTATTCCTTTTAAGTACCTACAAGAAATGAGAGATTTACTTCATTATTTCAAAATGTGAGGTGGAAAAAAAATCGGTAGAATCCATTTCCCTACTCTAAACAGTTGACGACAACATACAAACCATGTTTTAAACCTCCCCCTAATTTCAGAGCACCTTTTGCTCCAAATGACTGAAGTCGCAGCTAATGCAGGATACAAGAAGACAATCTGGAACTTAAAGGATGGCACTCTCATTGAAATGTTCCATGAGCTGATGCCTGCGCCTCGTGTTTCTGACATAATCGTGCCTCTCGTTGAGGTGCTGACAATTTAGGCAATTGTCAACGTTAAAATATTTGCTCAGTGTTACATAGACACAGATGTGCACGCCCATCTGCACAGAAAATGTCATGAAATGTTGCTCTAGTTTTCTCTGCCTGCAAATATCCTATACTCACAGGCCCACCCGAAGTCCCATTTCATTCCTGAAGCTTTCCTTGGCCCCAGTGCTCTGTCGTCTCTCCCCTCTCTGCACTCGGGGACCAATTCTACTGTTTGCATTTGACAATTAGTACCCAATACTTAACACACACTGAGAGAACATTTAACATTAGTCCCAAACACTTTAGTAGTTACTTGTGGCCTGTTAGTGTCATATGTAGAATTCTTAACTTTCCAAATTGAGCATGACTTCTTTGCCTCATACCTTCTCTGAATCATTCCACCTAAGGCATTAAATGTTTCCAGGTTGGTAGAGTCCTGTAGATTGCTCCGGCAGTAGGCATCAGAAACCAGAGGAGAGTATACTAACCAGCTCACTGAATGTTTCCATCAAGGGAAAAAAAACCTCACTCCATACCTGTGAGTCTCAAATGCAAATTGTAACCCACATTCTAGAATAGCTAAAATGGAAAGGGCAGACAATGCTTATACATTGTTGGGGGAGTGTATATTAGTACAACCACTTTTGAAAACTGTTTGACCGGGCTTCCCTGGTGGCGCAGTGTTTGAGAGTCCGCCTGCCAATGCAGGGGACGCGGGTTCGTGCTCCGGTCTGGGAAGATCCCACATGCTGCGGAGCAGCTGGGCCCGTGAGCCATGGCCGCTGAGCCTGCACGTCCAGAGCCTGTGCTCCGCAACAGGAGAGGCCACAACAGTGAGAGGCCCGCGTACCGCAAAAAAACAAAAAACTGTTTGACCGTATCCATTAAAACTGAATGTAGGAATATTTTATGACCCAGCACTCCACTCCAAGATTAATGCTCAATAGATATGCATAAAGATATGCAAAATCAGCAACAACAAACATGCACTAGAAGGTTCAGAGCACTACTTATAGTATTCCCAAACTGGAAAATACCCACGTGTCTTTCAATAGTATAATGGATAAAGACATTGAGTAAGTATATATTCACACAATGGAATATTATATGACAACAAAAATGGACCAACTCTTGCTACATGCAACAACATGGATAAATCTCACAAATATAATGTTGGGTGGAGAAAACCAAACATAAAAGGGGTCTTACTGTTTGGTTTCATTTATATACATTTCAAAAACTGCTAAGTGGATTAGAAATTAGAAATCAGGATGGAGGTCGCCTGAGGTGGAAGGGGTTGCCCTGGGAAAGAGGCACAATGAGGGCTCCTGGCATGCTGGGGACATTGTACTTCTCACTCTGGATGCTGGTTCCATGGGTAGATGGATTCCCTTTGTGAAACACAAACTGAGCCATGCACTTATGATTTGTGCAATTTTATCTGAGGATGTTATACCTCAATAAAAAGCACGCTGGAAAACAAACACAGAAATGGCAAGCTGTGGTTGGCAAACAGTGGGTAATCACCCATTCCGAGTTCCCTGTGTGCTACTGGGCAGTGTGAAATGAAGGGTTTATAAGAAAATCTCCAAACTTGCTTGTAGCTCTAATATCCTATGCTTCTATGATTCCATTGGAAAGACTAGAAGAAAATTCTTTGACTTTAGTTCACGGTAGGAAATTCTGATTGCCAGGGAGGGGACCCTGCGACCAGCCAGCCCTCTGTGCCTGAGCTGACTATCCATGTGTCCCACATCCTGGGGGGCAAGCAGTGTGTGGTGGGGCAGAGCATCCTTTCCTGAAGAGGTGAGAGGCGGGAGGCTGTGCTGCAGCCGTACTTCCTAGATTTCTCCTTCACCTTCTCGTCCATCATCCTCTTTCTGTCTTCCCTTGTCAACAGCTCTCCCGGCTAGCACCCTTTTCTTTCAGGGCTGACAGTTGGCTGGGACAAGTTCCCCCTTTTCTCTTCCCTCGTTGGCACCTGCCTCGATTCACCTTATTATGGCTGCTGCTGTGAGCTCATGCAACCTTTGTGTGCCGTGTTCCCCACCCACCTAACAGCCGAACCTGCACTGTTAGCTTTTCCTGGAGGCACACGGCATCAAAATCTAAAACTTGAAATGCTCTCCCTCTCTGCCTTACCTCTCAGTGGCATACTTGTCAATTTCAATGTGCTGCACTACACCGACTGCTCAGAAAAGAATAATCAAGGGAGAAAATAAACAATCGTGGTGCTACAGACGGGCGGAGGAATCAAAGATAGACATGGATGGGTGACTGGCCCCTCTCATCCCATCACTTAGTTAGTAAGCACTCTCTGCTCACATATGGGTTACAGAAAATGCAAACCCTGCCAGGTGAGCTCTCCACAAGCTCCTGACCTAACAGGGATGCCGGATGCGGGCAAACGTATAGGTAATCAGCAGTGAGAAACCTCAAATTAATAATAATGCAGTGACGAAATGAAGTTGACACAGGGACACAAAAGGGGCATGGGGCCCTCCAAGATGGCATCACATAAACAAAGCTTCATGGAAGGCAGACAGGTTAAAATTGGAAACACTTTGATCGCAGCCCAAGTCTGAGACTGGTTTGAGAGATTAATGGAGCATGAAGAAGGCTGGCTACATAATCATGAAACACAGGGATCCCAAGAGTTGGCTCTCTTAGCTTAACCAGGGGGCTTGTGCTGCAGGAGGGAGAGGGAAAGCTAATGTGATCGTGTGAAGCTAAGGAAAGTTTTGAGCAAGGATAAGTAAAATCTAGTCCATAGTGGAAGCGTTAAGTCAAAAACTGTGAATGTTCTAACCCTCATTATACTACAAGCATTGTTGTAGGAAATTGGCCTTTCTCCCACCCCACCCTCTTCCACCCAACGCACAGTCCAGACCCAAGTTCTGCCTGCTTTGGGTCCAGTGCATTTGCGGGGACTCAAGAGGTGGAAGAGTGGGGAAAGTAAAGAATATGGGTTCATTCCTTCCCTCCATTCCCACTCCTGATATACAGTCATAAAACAACCTAATCCAACCATTAAAGAATGAGACCGATGTGATGGGACCCATCGCATCCATTTCTAATTTCTGTGATGTTTCTGGTCCACAAACCAACTGAGCATAATAGAGAAAAACAGCCCGAGTTCTATTGGAACTGCGTGAAGTAAAATGCTCCCGGTGCTCAAGAATGCATCTCACTGCCTACGTTAAGGCTCATTGTCTATAAAGCCACCGAAAGACGAAAACTATTCAAAGCTTAATAGTAAAGGTCATAAGAGCAAACACTTTTATGGGTTTCCCATGTGCCGGCCACAATGTGCTAAGCCCTTGATCAGTATGTCCAGCCATAGTACTGGGATGGAGTTACCGGAACTGTGCCTCTTTTAGAGAAATAAGGAAACTGAAGGAGAGGCATGTCCATTTCTTTCATTCATTCATTCATTCATTCATTCAACAAACGTTTCTCCTATTGCTTGCCTGGATATAGGGGCTCTGCTCCTCTGCAGGTGAGTGCAGGATCAAGAGCTGGTGCCTTAGTCTGCTTGGGCTGCTTAACAAAGTACCACAGACCGGGTGGCTTAAACAGCAGAATTTTATTTTCTCACGATTCTGGACGTTGGAAGTCCTTGAAGATGTGGTTTCTCCCCAGGCCTCTCTCCTTGGCTTGCAGATGGCCAGCTTCTCTCCATGTCCTCACGTGGCCTTTGCTCTGTGCTGTGTATCCCTGATGTCTCTGTGTCCTAATCTCCTCTTCTTATAAGGGCACCAATCAAACTGGATTAGGGCCGACTCTCTTGGCATAATTTTAACTTCATCACCTCTTTAAAACCCCATCTCCAAATATAGTCACTTTCTGAACATATGAAAGAGGGAAGGGCATGGACACAAGTCATCCCATGACAGCTGGGAAGACGATTTGATTCCTTGACCAGGATAGTGGGACCTTAACTTCATCCCTCTAAGCTGAGGCTGGAAGGTTCCTTTTCCCCAGCAACATCAAGATTCACAAGAAGGTCTGAACTCCGAGTGGCCGAGTAGTGCGGCGGGTGAACTAAACCGAAGCATCCCCCATGTTGTTTGTTATCCAGCCGTCCACCACCTGCAGAACAATGGTGGCCTGTGTGGGCCAAAGGAAGCAGCTGTGTCCAATTGCTCAGAGCGTTTGCTAAAAGCATTGAAAAGGAAACATCTGCTTATACTATATTTTTCTTTCTTTTTTTTCCTTTGAATGGTTCAAAAGTGAACAGTGTGGATTTCAGTAACCCTGCCACACAGAGCTGGATTCCTGCCTTCAGTAATTCTTTTGTGCTTGTCACATACATACTCGCTCTGAGGCACTTCAAACACTGTTGATTTATCCTTCCATGAATTTGAATAAAGGTAGCGCTAGGAGCCAAGTTGGTCCTGCTCTTTGAATGGGATTTCACGGTCTATCTGCAAACTTATTAAGAGCACCTACTCCTTCCAGTTTTCCAGATTTATTCCAATAACAATTTCTCTTAGTCTTCTTAATCTTGAACTAAAGAGCTTTGGGACCCGATAGTGTATTATATCCAACAAAACACTTACTTACTTTACTTCCATCCCTCGAGACATTGCGGAAGAACCACTTAGAAATGTTTGTAAATGTGGCTGGGAAATCACAATGCGTTATCTTCACTGTGCTCTGAAAATCTGCTCCCAACTTTACATTTCTAGCTCCCTTTAGAAGGCAGCCAGTCATAAGAAAATAATGATCAGTGTATGTTTACATACAAGCGTTTTTCTCTCTCCTTGTCAAACCCTTTGCAAATAGTCAACACTGGGAAATCCAGGTACTATGGTACATGGCATCATAGCTGCTTGTCTCGAAAGGCTGCAGAAAATGTGGTGCAGAATCTAACTTCCTCTTGCTTTCAGTCAAAAAGGCTGCCTTTGGTGGAGAACGAAGGGCAACCATCTGCTTACTCAGAGACGCGCCTCTTTGCACAGGACAGGAAGCTGGGAGGACGTGTGTTCTGCACTGGTTCTAACATGGACCCTTCTGTGACTTAAGAGATCATTTTACATCCCATTGCCTCGTGTTCCTTCTCATTAAGATGGCAGGACTTCACCAGCTTTCCCTCTCACAGGAGTATGGTATGGAACAATTAAGGGTTAATTAATTAATTGGAATTAATAATTAAGGGTTAATTAATTAATTGGAGCAAGAGAGAGAATGAGGACTCCTACTGCATTTCTTTGGCTTTGGGTAAGGCCACTCCTAAATCAGTTTTAATCACAAGCTTAAGCCCTCAATTTTTCATTACTAGTTACATTTTGAGGTTTAAAATGAACATGAATCTCTTGAATATAATTTTTCCCAAATCAGATATTTTGTTTCCCCTGCAAGACTCGTTTCTAGTACCTACTTCACTGGGTTAATCAATAAGTTATCTTGCATTAAATTTAGTAGCCCTATCGTGAGTCAATGAAAATGACCGGGATTTTTTTTCCTTTGCTATTGAATTTTGTTGTTGCTTTTCTTGCTTATTTAAGTTAAATGGAAGAAATCCCATTGTTCAATATGAGTTTGCTTATTTCCATCTTTTACTTTCAGAGATAATCTTGGCCAAAACCCAGGACAGAATAATGACAGACCTTGGATGGAAAGCCAATGACTTTCAAAAAAATATTGCTGGTCACCTGCTGATTATCCAAATGCTGGCTTTGTTGGGAGAACATGATGAGACTGTTTTCCTCCCTGTCTCCCTCCTGGTGCTCGTGCCGTTGATGGGAGATGGGCTGGAGTATATATGTGTAGACCAACAGGGCTGCATGAACGGACTTGCCTCCCTGCTGCTGAGAGGGCTGGCGCCAGTCCTAGGCTCAGCCTTAGAGAACTGAGGTTCAAGTGCCTTTAGCGCTCCAGATCGGTGATGCCCAGGTGGTTCCTGACCACCTTCTTCTATTCCAAACAGAATGGGATCTCTGATTCGTGTTCTGGAGAATGCAAGGCTTGCTCCTCTATCTTACAGAGCAAAGTGCATTCCCACTCCCATGGCCATAGCAAATCAAATTGCTTTATGTTGGAGGTAGAAAGCCTCTAACTGAGCCTGGAGGTGTAGCTGCCACTGTTTTCTAGTTTCCCCAAAAATATGCTGTTCTGGTCCTCAAGGAAACATATGCAGAATCTACTCAGTGTGGAAAATCAGCTCAATTTTATTCCATTCATTCAACCAATGTTTATTGATGATTGACATGTGACACTAACTTCTAGGAACAAGAAGAAGGTGGAGGACACAGTCTGTCTCAACGAGATCAAAGGTAACCTAAGGTGGGAGAGCACAGCAAGGTAGGAAGGTCAGGCCCAAGTCCATTGGTTTGATCTTGTCATAGGAAATCTGGTCAAAGATGGAGTGGACAGGTTGGAGAAAGAGAGATGAAAGTTTTTCTTTGGGGATTAAGTATCCAAAGTCCAAATCTGGGAATACTTATTGTATTAAGTATGTCTAAATAGAATACTTCTATTCTTGGAATAGAAATTCCTATACTTTTGCTGGGTGCAGAAGAATTTTTGTTCATGTAAATTCTTCCAGATAAAGAATTTGTTTGCTTTTATACACCTTATGTCAAATTTCTTCTTATTAATAATGGAGTGAGAAGAGAGGCCTCAGAGATAATCCAGTCCAAACCCTTCATTTTATTTTTTATTTATTTATTTATGGCTGTGTTGGGTCTTCGTTGCTGCACGGGCTTTCTCTAGTTCCAGCTAGTGGGGGCTATGTTTTGCTGCGGTACGTGGGCTTCTCATTGTGGTGGCTTCTCTTGTTTCAGAGCACGGGCTCTAGGTGTGTGGGCTTCAGTAGTTGTGGCATGTGGGCTCTAGAGCACAGGCTCAGTAGTTGTGGCGCATGGACTTAGCTGCTCCGTGGCATGTGGGATCTTCCCAGACCACAGCTAGAACCCGTGGTCCCTGCATGGGCAGGCAGATTCTTAACCACTGCGCCACCAGGGAAGTCCCAACCCCTTCATTTTAAATGTTAAAAAATCTAACTCTGAAACTACATGATTTGCCCAAAATCACATTGATAAAAAAAAAAAAAAAAATGGTGGACTGGGTCTGGAACTCAGTCTTCCTACCCAATCTCGTGTTATTTCAGAATAAGAAATTACTATGTAATTGCTGTAATTTCCCCGTGATATTTTTTTCTTCGTCGCTTGAATTTTGTGGAGAAATCTTAAATGTGTCTGGGTAAACTGAATTCATAGAATTAACTATAATGTGACTTGATAGATTGCAAAATGGCCACAAATTCTTTCCCTCTTTCACTCCTTGAATATATTCTTTACCTTGTGACTGACTGGCTTTAACCAATGGGACATTAACAGGTGTGAGGCAAGCTCAGGCCTCAGGCGGGCTCATGCTTTCGGTTTTACCCTCTTTCTGCTGTTGGGTCCCAGCTTCCCCGTGAAGGAGTGGAAGCTAGGCTGCAAGCTGATGAGAGATGAGTGGACCAGTCAGATATATCCCCATCACCTCTACCAGTAGCCCAGCAGCCCTCGGCCAAATCACCCACTGACCACAGATGCGTGAGTGAGGCCGCCTGGGCTCAGCTAAGCCCCACCCGGACAGAAGAGCACCCGGTCAATGCCTGAGCTGAATAAATGACTGTTGTTTTAAGCCCCATAATAGTTAGGGTGGTTTATTGCAAAGCAAAAATCAGCCACTACAGTGAATGTAAGGATGAATGATAAGCATAGAAGTGAGTTCAAGAGGGGAGAACATACTATTGCCAGTCAGAGTAAATGGTCAGAGGTTTCTTGTGAAACCTAGACTTTATATACAAGAGAGCAGAACCTTAATGCTGAATTTGCTATTTTATGGAGGAAAAGGCAGAAGTTATATTTCGTTTTCTCCGTAAGAGAATCTTCCTCATGGGATGGATACAAGTTCTCATTACACTTATTTCCTAACTTAATATCAAGTCTTGGCCAATAACTGGCCACTAATTAACATGAAATTGCAAATAAAACTTTCTATTAAGAGCACAAACACGTATGCAGGCACGTGTACACACACACGCAACACTGTCGGATGCAGAATTGTGCCTTCTCTTACAGGGTCATTTATCTGGAAAACTGCTTATTGTTGTCTTTTTGAGCCAGAGCTCTGTTTACTGTGGATTTCTGCCAAGATAACCCTTGGCATTCTTCAAAGGGTTCTCTTTTAACAAGAGCATCTCTATAATGAATATGCTTTCAAGGAGTTGAAATATAACCCTGACAGAATATAAAGATAACTCCTTGTAATAAATAAATACAACACTATTTCCTGTGCTCTTTGAGAATAAAACTTAAAAGAAAACAGTTTTTAAAGTCGCTTCAGAAAGAGATAGGCTCCCGACAATATTCTGTAACTTCTTCCCATTGCACCATCTTAGAAATTATAGGAGAAATATATATTTAAAAATAAATATATAATCAGGATGGAAAACAAGAAGAGGTTTTTTTGGTAGATCAGAAGGAAAGTAAAATTGTACCGTACAAAGTGAAAACCCATGTAGGAGAGGACTTCTGTACAATGTGGGGCGCTTCCAGCCTAGAGGCGGCAAAGATAGGGGTGGGAGGGGACCTGGGGTGTGGTGGCTTCTGGATCGCTTGTTGGGATACCACCAACAGACAAACCGAACAGTTGACTCCTCTTCCCCTTCCAACTCTCTGTGGGGCTAGAAAGTGCTCAACAGGACCATCTTAGTCCGAGCAGAAGAATCTGGCATTCAGATGGGACAGGAGGGACAACACTGAGGACGATGGTGACCAAACGTATTAGAAATTGCTCCTGTCCAGAAGGTGGCGTGCCCTGCTGAACAACACATCCTGTGCCCACCTGCTACTCTCCAACCTGGAGAGAGGCTGCGGTCCATACCACCTAGAAGCAGATCCCCCTTACCCAACATAATGAATGAATCATTGAATGGGTTGTCATGGCGAAGACAAAATAGTCACAGAGTCGGGGCAATAGGAAATCGGCAAGAATATGCAAACATTTGAGTGGATCAACAAGTGGAAAAGCAGCACCAAACTCAACAAATTAAGAAACAGAGTTGGGCTTCCCTGGTGGCGCAGTGGTTGAGAGTCCGCCTGCCGATGCAGGGAACACGGGTTCGTGCCCCGGTCCGGGAGGATCCCACATGCCACGGAGCGGCTGGGCCTGTGAGCCATGGCCGCTGAGCCTGCGCGTCTGGAGCCTGTGCTCCGCAATAGGAGAGGCCACAACAGTGAGAAGCCCGCGTACCGCAAAAAAAAAAAAAAAAAAAAAAAAAGAAACAGAGTTGATTATAATCCCTATTCTATGACAAATCTAAGAAGACACTGTAGCCATAAAAAATGCTCAGTTAAAGATCTAGGAAATATTTTTTAAATGTATTGTTGAAATTAACAGCTAAGTAATGGGCCGAACAGCAAAATAGACATTGGTGTAACATAAACCAGTGGCCGGGAAGACTAAGGGGAGGAATTCTACCAGAATGCAGGATTTAAAAAGCAAAAAAATTATGGGGTATAGAAGAAAAATTAAGGGGTTTGGAGGAACAAGTCAGAAGTGCCGACATCTAATGAGAATTTTAGGAGAGAACAGAGTGAATGGAGTGAGAGCTCTGAAAGCAATACTAGAAAAAGAAATCACAGAACTAAAGAAAACCATCACGCAAGTTGAAGAGGCCCAACTCTTGTGTTATCAACAAGAGATGTATCAGTAGTGTAAGCATGTCAAAAGGTTGAAAATAAATACATATAAAAGCTATAGGAGGTACATGCTACCAAAATAGAACTGAAAAACAACACTTCTAGGCAAAGTTAGAACTGGAAAGCATTAAAGGGACAAGAGATATTTCTTTTTTCTTTTTTTCGTTTTTTTTGGCCACACTGCACAGCATATAGGATCTTAGTTCCCCAGTCAGGGATTGAACCCACACCCCTGCATTGGAAGCGCGGAGACTTAACCACTGGATCGCCAGGGAAGTCCCGAAGAGATATTTCATATAGATAAAGGGAACAACTAACCAACGTAACAGTCACAAACTCTCGTCCCTTTATTTCCCAGCTTTAGAATATTTAAACAAAAATAAATAGAAGGACAAAATCTTTCAAAAAATTCATCCCAACTGATAACAGTGATTACATCTGGGGAGTGGAGTGAAACTTGGGTAACAATAAAGAAGACTTTTCCTAACTCTGTATTACTTGAAATTATTTTTTCAAGTTAGATGTATCCATGTATTAGTTTTATATTTAATACATTTTAAAAATAAATAAGATTTTACATATATATTTTTAAGTTGTTCCATACTTAGTAGTACTTTGAATATTTAAGCCAGGAATAATTCCAATCCTGGCCAAAACTTTTTCACCTACTAGAATCTTGTTTGTCTCTGCCACACAGACTTTATCACTAAATTTCTTGCCTTTCTGCACTGTTGTCGGGTTGTTAAATGAATTTCAATCATGTAAGTTCAATCAGAGTATCCTGGATGAAAGGGATTTTTCTGACATTCTAATAGAATATCATTAATAGTATTTAGAAATACTATTTTTAATGAATGCTCATTATGTGGTACTTTATGCATTATCTCATTTAATCTTCTCAATAACCTTTGAGAATAAGTACCATTACAGATCCCATTTTACAGATGAGACGATTGAGGTTTTAGGCAGAGTAAATAACTTGTCCAAATTCTGAGAGCAACTAAGAACAGGAAGAACCAATATTTGAAAGTAGGTCTGCTTGATACAGGATTCTGAATTGTAACCACTGTGAACAGGCCTGGGCTCATAGAACCTGCTCACCACGTCTCAGTGATCAATCGATGATTTCACATCTCACGGACAGTCCTCAGGTTGCAACACCCTATGATGTCATGAAGAGGGAGTTGAATCAGAGAGTTTGAAGGGTCATAATGAATAATTTAAACCCGAGAGGGCCTCAGCATTCATTTTACAGGTAAGGAAAATGAAGCCCAGAGAGGTTAAGGGAGAAGTCCAAGGTCACAGAGCTGAACCCTGAAACAGCTAAGATGGAAACTCAGCTCTTCTGGATCCCCCTGCAGCTCTGTAGAAAGTAACATCAGAGGACATGGCTCCTGCAGCTTCTCAGCAGTGCTCCTTCCACATTCCTCCCTGCAAGTCTTCGGGCTGCACTGTCCCTCTGGAGTGCCCTGGGGGGCACCCTTCCATGTCCTGTAGCCCCAGCACGTAAATCACTGCTTGGAGTGTCTTCAAGTGTTCCACAGGGACTCACTACGGGTGGCTTTTTTCTAAGGTGCTGAAATCAGAGACGATTCCCAGAGCAGAATGCAGCACGTCAGACATTCAGAGAGATGCGGAGGGGAGAAAACCAGAGAGAACAATCATAGACAGAGAACAGAGAGATCCTGAAAATATCCAGGAGGAGAACTGGGGCTGTACATGGGACAGAATAGGTTCAGATATCAACACGCAGAAGGTCTGGATGAGAGCCATCCCAGAACCTTCTGCTGTGATTCCTGAGCAGTTTCTCCTTGTGCTCTTGTGGTTTCCTTCTGTGTGAGCGGTCACAGTTAGAAATACCTAATTTTGGTGTTTGCCCAACATAGAAACTACAGTCTGTGAGGTGACCTGTTAAGGAAAATGGCTCTTTCTTTTTTTAACTTTTAAACGTTCTATTTAAACTACGTATTTCAAACTTACAGAAGAGTTTCAAAAATGAAACAGTGAACACGTGTTTACCCTTTGTCTAGATCTACCAAACGTATTGTGCCACACATCTCTATGTATTTTTTCGTGCTTTTTTTTCTTGCTGAACCACTTCAGAACTTCAGACATCATAACTCTTTACCTCTCATATCCTAAGAACTTTAGCCCTCATATCCTAAGAACAAGGACATTCCCTTCTGTAATTACAATACCATTATCAAATCCTGGTTATTTTACAATATTGGTAAAATGTGATCAAATATACAGCCCGTATTCAAATTGCAAAAATTCTCTCAATAACGTTCTTTCATCTCCGATCAAACATTGCATACAGCTGACATTTCCCTTTAATATGGAACAGTTCTCAGCCTTTCTTTGTTCTTTATGACCTTGACATTTTGAAGAGGACAGGCTGGTTGTCCCTCAATTTAGTTTTGTCTGATGTTTTCTCATGATGAGAGTCATTCGGTATTTATGGCAGGCATACCACAAAAGTGAGGCTGTGTCCAAGGGAAATAGCTTTAATCACAATATTTTTATATGATAATTCATCCTGTCAGATATTCTGTTTCTTGAGTTCAAGGAGTACGATGTTAAATGACACCAGATTAGCCATAAAGCAAGCCCAGAAAGAGAGTACACACTCAAAAGGCAGGTCCCGCTATTGACCATATTTTCAACTGCATTCATTATACAATAGAAAGCAACTCACTCTCTACCCAGGTCATATCATACCGACCTCTTTATCTGTTTCTACCATAATGACATCCCTGAGCAGCATTAATTTCTCTAAAGAAGGAAGGGAAAATTCTACTTGGAAAATTACTCCCCATTTCAATCGGTCCATAAATGAAAACTTTGACACTTTCATCACCAAACATAATCATTTCCCTTTGGAATCATCATAGTCTTCAAAGGATTTGAAGAGCTGGAATAATTCAATCAACTTCCCATTTCTTACCACTTAAATTTAAAAAATGATGGGGTGAAATGTCACCTTTAAAGATATCCATGTCATTATGTATTTATAGCGTGTTTATGTTAAGGGCACGTTTCATCTAAGGAGCTCATAATACTGAGTTCTGAAGACTGAAAGTGCCTTCTCTGTTTACTGGTTTCTATTTCCCAAGCTCACCCTCTTCTCTCCATGACCTGCCACCCCCAGTTCCAAGCCTCCACCATCCTCCTCAAGACTGCCCTGTTTCCTAACTGCACCCAGCACTCTTGCTCCCCATAATCCAGTTTTCACCCAGCGGACAACATGATTCCCTTAACATGTACGTTACATCATGCTACTTTTCTGCCTGATACTGTTCAGTGACTTCCTCTTTTTTTTTTTTTTTTTTTTGCGGTACGCGGGCCTCTCACCGCTGTGGCCTCTCCCGTTGCGGAGCACAGGCTCCGGACGCGCAGGCTCAGCGGCCATGGCTCACGGACCCAGCCACTCCGCGGCATGTGGGATCTTCCCGGACCGGGGCATGAACCCGTGTCCCCTGCCTCGGCAGGCGGACTCTCAACCACTGCACCACCAGGGAAGCCCAGTGACTTCCTCTTTATTGCACTTAACTTAAAATCCAGAGCCCTTACCACAGGCAACAGGACCCTGCCCACCTCTCCACTGCCTCTCCTACTTGCTCCTTGATCAGCCTGGTGCAGCCACACTAACTCTTCTGTTCCTTGAGGAGCTTGTCTCCTCACCTCAGGGCCTTTGCACTTGCCGATCTTTCTGCTTGGAATCCTTTTTCTTTGGCTTGATCCTTGAGCATTCCTTCTTGTCATTTGGGGCTCAGCTCAAATGCTACCTCATCAGAGAGGCTTTCTAGGACTATGTCACCTGAAGTAGCCTCCACCCCAAACCAGACTATGTATGCTTTTTCTCCCAGAGTATGTATTCACTTCCCTAGCTTTACCCATCACTCCTGTACTGGTGAATCCCAAATTTCTCTCTCTAGTACCTTCAGATCATTGCCATGTGGAATTGTTTTGGCAATTTGAAGCTTTCTTAGGACTCCTCAGCAAGTCTGAACTGGTTTGTCCAGATGGCAAAAGGCCCAGGGTGCCTCGTTATTCAAAAGAGTCTATTAATTTCTGAAGGGTGAGGATGAAATCTCACTTTGTTTCTGTATCACAGTCTGGACATCCACTTGAAATCTTTTAAACTTAAAAGAAAATAAAGACTTTACTGTGTTAGTGCATATACACATGTCACATGGCTTTTTCTGTGTAATAAACCACTCCAAAGTTAGTGGCTTAAGACAATAACCATTTATGAATACTTGGCTTATGACTCTGTGGGTTAGCCCTGGGGGTAGGGCTCTGCTGGTTGGTTCTTCTGGTCTTGGCTGGGCTTACCCGTGCATCTCAGTCAGCTGCTGAATTGGCTGATCTAGAGGTACTTCAGGTGCTCATCTCTGCTTCCCATGATCTCTCATTCTCCAGGAGGCTAGCCTGGGCTTGTGATCATGGTGATGATGGAAAGGATCCCAAGAGAGCAAAAAAATGTGTGCAAGGCCCCTTGACACTGAGGCTTGGAACTAGCACACTGCAAGTTCTGCCACCTCGTAATGGCCAAACAAGTCCCAAGACCAGCCCAGACTCAAGGCCTTTATCTCTTGATGAAAGATGCTGCAAAGTCACATTGCATGGGGGGTGTGGGTGCAGCAAGAGAAATTATAGTGGCTATTTTTGCAAACAGTTTACTGCAATAACTAATGGTTGGCTCAGGGAATGCATCTCTGAAATGTGGCTGCTTAAAGTTAGAAGATAACCAGAAAATGTTAGTTAGGCAACTAAGTCTAACTTCTTTTTCTGTTTTTGCACAAAATCCCATAAAGCATGACCTCATCCTTGCAAGTGCACTTCAGTCTATTGCTTCCAGGGAAAGAAGTTAGAATTGCAACTGCTCCAGGACCAGGTGGCCCTAATGGGTCAGGTCATGACAAGCACAACAAGTAGTGCCTCAGAGAGCAGTCTCCATGGATCTGCCCTAGAAAAGCTCAGTTAATCAATAACTTGTCTGAATGCGTGAAACAAAAGCTCAGCTTATTGCAGGATGGCAGAGGGGAGTTAAGGCTTCTAGGTGTATTTGGTCATTCCTTTCCCACCTGTCTTGTTGCTATGACAACTGAAGCCTGACTCTTAGGTTCATCAAATATACAGGGGTATATCTGAAGTGCAAGAGGACCGCTTTGATGGGGATTTTTTTCTAACTTCAAATAGGCAAGTGTTACTTCCTGAATTTTTTTATTGGAGGTCCTGAATGGAAATGTACATGCTTATCAAATAATCAAGGCTTTCTCAGGTGGATGAGGAAGGTACTAATGCTTTTCTTTTACTTTTGGCCGCACCGCACGGCATGTGGGATCTTCGGGCATGCGGGATCTTAGTTCCCCGACCAGGGATGGAACCAGCGCCCCCTTCATTGGAAGCTCAGAGTCTTAACCGCTGGACCGCCAGGGAAGTCCCGCTAATGCATTATTAGAATCCTTGGAATGCTTTTCAAACACAGTGGAACCCCACAAGCAAGAAATTTAAAATTTAATTGGTTTAGGGTGGCCCCCTTTCATGATTTTGTTTTTAAAGCTGCCCAGGTGATGCTAATACGCATCTGGGGTCTTGAATGTCTGTGCTAACGTAATGAACCCAAAGTTATAAAAAATGGCCAGTGTAGTTAAAAAGGCACTGTGGGAATCAATATATTTGTATCTTAATTCTGGCTCCACCACGTTCTAGCTTTTTGGCCTTGAGAAACCTCAGTGTCCTCATCTGCGTAATGGGGGCAGTAATAATACCTATTGTACAGGGTTTGCCAGGGCAAGAAATAACATTTTTAAAGTGTATATTAAAAGAGAACTAAAAGAAATATCAAATTATGAGGAATGGTCAAGACCAGATGAAAGTGCTTGGAAATGCACAATGGGATGATAAAACTATTAATCAAGTGTTTACTATATAAAAGTCAGGATACATATTTGTACACCCATGTTTTGGCAACATTATTCACAACAGGCAAAAGGTGGAAGCAACCCAAGTGTCCAGTGACAAATGAATGGATAAACAAAATGTGGTACATGCATACAGTGGAATATTATTCAGCCTTAAAAAGGAAAGAAATTCTGATATGCTGCAACGTCTAAGAACCTTAAAGACACTATGCTAAGTGAAATAAGACAGTCACAAAAGGACAAATACTGTATGAGTCTGCTTATATGAAGGATCTAGAGTAGTCAAATTCATAGAGACAGAAAGTAGAATGGTGGTTGCCAGGGCTGGTGGAGGGGAAATGGGGTGTTGTTTAATGGGGACCGAGTTTCAACTGGGGAAGATGAAAAAGGTCTGGGGACGGAGAGTGCTGATGGGTACACAACAGTGTGAATGTGTTTAATGCCACTGAATTGTACGCTAAAAATGGCATAAAATAAATTTCATGCTATGTATTTTACCACAATTTTAAAAAGTTAAAATAATTGTTTTGTTTTGTGGGGAAAGGAAACAAGAGGTTCTGATTGGGATGGGACACATGGGAGGATCCAGGGTCACCAGTGAGGTTCTGTTTATTGAGCTGAGTGGTGTTCCTAAGGGTATTTCCTTTATAATAGTTCATTATTTGTTTTATTTGATTTTCTGTCTCTGTTTTACTTTATAGTAGAAAGGTTTTTTAAAAAAATAAAGAAATACTATATAAAACACTTAGAAGCGTGCTCAGCAGATAGATAGCTCTCCAGGCACGCGAGTTATTATTGCTATCACTCCATGAATCATCTCTGTCCCGCCTCTGTCCACCCACCTCCACCACCACCACCCGGCATGGTGACCTGCTAAGGACCCAGAGAGGCTGCCAGACTGAACCTGAGGGCCCCTAGTCTGATGGAAGAGGCAAAACCACTAGCCCTCACCTAAGTACTGGGAGCAAAGGGGAATCATAGGTGTGGTCATGGGGCGGCATCAGTTGGGGTGCCTTCCCGGGGGGAAGGAGGGAACCCAAGCCTATTCTAGACAGAGAGAAGCTGAGTTCATCTCCAGGGTACATTTAGTCCTGTTTTATTTTATTTTTTAAAAAATATGTATTTATTTGGCTGTGCCAGGTCTTAGTTGCGGCACGTGAGATCTTCATTGCGGCATGCAGGATCTTTAGTTGCGTGCCGCAACTAAAAAGTGGGATCTAGTTCCTTGACCAGGGGTTGAACCTGGGCCCCCTGCAATGGGAGCGCGGAGACTTGGCCACTGGACCACCAGGGAAATCCCCATTTAG
The DNA here is from genome assembly GCF_003676395.1 of Aethalodelphis obliquidens. Lineage (NCBI taxonomy): Eukaryota > Metazoa > Chordata > Mammalia > Artiodactyla > Delphinidae > Aethalodelphis > Aethalodelphis obliquidens. The sequence goes on from NW_020837962.1 coordinate 19,626,394, forward strand.
TTCTGTTTTAGAGCTCCATGCTCAGGGGTACTAGGTGCATTAAAATTGGTGACCAACGTAAGATGATGAGCTAATAATTATTTCAGGTTATAAGTGCTGGAGGCATTCAGAGCAAAAGGAAGTGGCCTTGAAAGATGAATGAGGTTTGGAAAGGCAGAGGGAAGATGGCAAGGGAATGGTTTTCCAGGAGCCAAGATACAGAGGAACTGGCTGGCATCTTGTGACTTGGTGAAAAGACCAGCTGGCACCAGAGGGACACATGGGGGAAATCAGGTTAGACAGGTCGCCTGGAGCCAGACTTGGGATGGTCTTGGATTCAGGTGGAGAAATTCACATCTGAAATGATGGGAAATAGGGGTCCATGGAAATTTCTTGAGCACAGGTAGTGAAAGGATTTATTTCAGCTGCAACCCTCAAGGAAGACAGAAGGGGCTGGTGGGGGAGAAGTTTGTGAGACACAAGAGAGATTTATCTGAAAAGAAAATCAACAGGACTTGGTACCTAACTAGATACGGGGAATGAGAGAAGAAAATACCAGTTGTAGCCTGAATTAAGGAAGGTGGGCAGTGTCCTTCACGAGATCAGATTCTAGTATTTTTTTTTTTCTGACAATCTCAACTTTGGCTGCACAGTTGAATCATCTAGAGCTTGTATCAAGATACAGATTGATTCAATGTGCCCCGGGGCAAAATTTCTAACAGGCTCCCTGGTGAGGCTGACACTGCTGGTCCACAGATCAACCACAATTTGAGATGCAAAGTTTTAGAACAGTCGTTTCCAACTTGACCGTGCATGAGAGTCTTCCAGGGAGCTTTAAAACGTCCAAACACCCAGATCAGACCCCTTCAGTCAGCATCTCTGGGTGGTAGGAGGTAGGCATCAGGATTTCTAAAGCTCTGCAGGTGGTTCACACCCACAGGCTAAGTAAACTGGGCTTTAGATCCTCTCGACTGCAGAGTTTAAAAGAGCACACTTAAAGCCTTCAAAGGTTTCCTGGATATATTTTCCAGGGAAAATGACTTCCCCAAGATTCTTTTTGGAGTGGTTCAATAATTAGCCTTTTTAAACATGTGTGCACCCAATAATCAATAATAACAAAAATCAAATTGTCCCTTAAGATGAGGGTACCTGAGCAAAATAACTGGCAGTGGATCGTTAATGCTACTGCTGCGAGCACATGTCTTTTAACTGCATGGGGGAGATGTCTTACAACACCTGCAAAGCTGCATGATTTACGAGCATGAATGCACGGTGCAGAGCCGCTGAATTGCCTCAGCTCATCAAAGAAGCTTCTCTGAGAGTTATTTTGAAGACTTCCTGCTGGGTCTTCAGTCCACATTTCTGTATACCCATCTCTGAATGGTCAGGGCTGCTGCTCCTAAGGCCACAGGTGCCTGGACTCAGCCCTCTGCTCCCTGTTAGTCTTACTGTACTGCAAAAACACACAGGCAAGTCCTATACCATGTAGCAATTAAAGTCCTTTACAACAGACTGCAAATCATGGTTGTAAAAAAGAGCTCCACCCGGGGCTTTCTCCCAGTGCCTTGGGATTTATAGCAAGTGGTCTTCATTCTCCTGGGTATTAGAATTACACAATGCCCATGCTGGGCAGAGAAATTTAGGAGGCGGGGTCTGGACCCTCACCCAGTGCACAAGTGCATTGTAATCCGATTTCTGCTGGGCAGCCTGGCTGAGATACAGAGCGAGAGCAGTTCCTCCTGGGTGCATAGAGAGGCAGTGTGGTATCATGCAAAGAGCCTTAGTGCAGGCGCCAGGAGTCCTGGTTCTTGCTTGAGTCTTGTGTTTTTGTAGCTGGAGTTTCCTCATTTGTAAATCTGGAATTAGATGGCCTTCTTTGTGAGGTTATTATGATCAGGGACATGCAGGTAAATGTTTAATAACTAGTTATCTGAGGTGGCAAAAACCTGATTTTATGGTTTGCCCATTTCCATGGTGTAAATACCCCCACCCTGGCCTATTTCAAACTACCAACCTATGGTAGCAAGCCATTATGCAGTGTTTCCATCATTCAGATACAACAGACGTAACTACAAGGACATAGATACCAGTAAAATGTAGTAAAATAGTTAGGAAGTGATGGGTTTTGTATATTCATCACCCTTTGTAAAAATACAATTCATTTCATTTTAAGTTTGTATATAACTTAATTTTTAACAATGGATGACTTAAAAACCAGCTCATAAAATTCTTAAAATTGTTTAAGTTGGCTCTCACCAGCCAGTAGAAGATGGTTCCAGCAATCTCTTGGACGTGATGATTTAATGAAATAATGTGTAAAAACATCTAGCATAGTCATTGGGTGTTTGTTTGCTAGTGCTGTCATAACAAAGTACCACAGAATGGGAGACTAAACAACAGAAATAGGGATTTCCCTGGTGGTGCAGTGGTTAAGAATCCACCTGCCAATGCAGGGGACATGGGTTCGATCCCTGGTCCAGGAAGATCCCACATGCTGTGGAGCAACTAAGCCCGTGTGCCACAACTACTGAGCCTGCACTCTAGAGCCCACGAGCCACAACTACTGAGCCCGCATGCCACAACTACTGAAGTCCATGCACCTAGAGCCTGTGCTCCGCAACAAGAGAAGACACCGCAACGGGAAGCCTGTGCACCGTAATGAAGAGTAGCCCCCGCTCGCTGCAACTAGAGAAAGCGCGCAGCAATGAAGACCCAACGCAGCCAAAAATAAATTAAATAAATAAATAAATAAACAGAAATATATTTCCTCACAGTTCTGGCACCTGGAAGCCCAAGTTTAAGGTGTTGGAAGGGTTGGTTTTTTCTGAGGCCTCTCTCCTCGGCTTACAGACAGCAACCTCCTTGCTATGTCCTCACGTGGCCTTTTCTCCTGTTTGCACATCCCTGGTGTCTCTTCCTCTTCTTATAAGGACACCAATCCTATTGGTTTAGGACCTCACCTTTATGACTTCATTTAACCGTAATTATCTCTTTAAAGGCCCTATCTCCCAATATATTCGTATTGGGAGATAGGGCTTCAACATAGAAATTGGAGGGGGGTGGACACAATTCAGTCAATAACAGCATTTAATAAATATTAGTTGAATATAAATAGTAGAGCTTCGACGATGAGCTGAGAATGACCCATCTCCTTCTCTTACAGGAATTATGTCTCTTTTTAGATCCTATAGGTAAAGAAAAGACTTAGGTTAGGCCCAAATAAACCTTGCCTGGGGGGGTCTGCCCTCACCGTGCTGGGGCTCATATGCAGATGGTCCAGTAAAGTATAAAGGGCTGAACAAGTGGAAGATTGTTGTTGTGGTTACTTATGTCCTTTTCTACCATGACCGGTTGTCGTGGTTGTTATTTTAGTACCAGCTAAAACGTCTAACTCGTGCATGCCCTTAGGGATGTTGTGTGTGCAACAGTCCATCAGAGGTGTGTAAGTCCATCGTGGGTGTGTAATTACTTAGGTTTTTTGCTTTCTAATTCTTTATGCCTAGAGGCTATGGAGCATGGAGGTTAAGAGTTCAATCTCTAAAACCAGAATGCCTGGATTTGAATCTCAGCTCCACAGTTATATCGTCTTTTTTATTTTTTTAACTTGGATAAAATTTTATTTATATACCAAAGGGATATAAAGGGATATTAAAGCCGCCTAATCCATATTTCCAGTGAAGGTGTCTAATTTAACATACACAGGTATTTTCATATCACATTACAGTTGCTGCAGAAGCTAAAGCCCACCATCCAAAGACCACTAGGAATACAGCCATCCTCCAAATGTTTAGGTTTATTTAGTTCCCTGCAGCAAAGGAGAGCACACCCCAGAGAAACCATGGACCTCTGAGTAAGAAGGAATTAGGTTGGGACTGTAGTGGGATTGGTCTTGTTGTGAGTGTTTCTAGGAAGTTTGAAGGAGGTTGGGGGTGACACTTTTGGATGGGACCTGTCAATACTAGGGAGTCATTCAGTGATTGGGTATCAGGATCATTTTTATCTGGAGGACAAGAGTATTTTTTAAATTAATTAATTTTTGGCCGTGTTGGGTCTTTGCTGCTGCGCGCAGGCTTTCTCTAGTTGTGGCACCACTCTTCGTTGTGGTGCGTGGGCTTCTCATTGCGGTGGCTTCTCTTGTTGCGGAGCACGGGCCCTAAGAGTGTGGACTTCAGTAGTTGTGGCATGCAGGCTCAGTAGTTGCGGCTCACGGGTTCTAGAGCGCAGGCTCTGTAGTTGTGGCGCACGGGCTTAGTTGCTCCGTGGCACGTGGGATCTTCCCCGACCAGGGGTCTAACCGGTGTCCCCTGCATCGGCAGGCAGATTCTTAACCACTGTGCCACCAGGGAAGTCCCTGGAGGACAAGAGTATTAAAGCAAGGCTAAAGTTGCAAGTGGTAAAGAAGCTGTAGTCACTTGTGTTCATCCTAAGAGGGGAGTGTTCAGTCATCTTTGTGTTTCTAGAGTGTCCTTGTCTTTGTCCATTTAAAATACTGTCACACAGTGAACTTGTCTGATGATCATGTATATTCTTTGCGCATTGTTTATTTCAACTGGTTTCATTATAGCCTAGTTGCTTTCAGGGCTGTTTCTCAAAGGTATCTCAAAATAGCGTTCTTATCACTACTTAGCTATAATACTTATTAAACGGGCAGCTATTTAAGACACGAGTATATTGTGATAATGATCGCATGGTATATGTAGGTCAAATCATTATGCTGCCCACCTTAAACTTATGCAGTGCTGCATGTCAATTATATATCAATAAAACCAGAAGAGGGCTTCCCTGGTGGCACAGTGGTTAAGAATTGCCTGCCAATGCAGGGGACATGGGTTCAAGCCCTGGTCCCGGAAGATCCCACAAATAAGCCCGTGTGCCACAACTACTGAGCCTGTGCTCTAGAGCCTGCAAGCCACAACTACTGAGCCCCCATGCCACAACTACTGAAGCTGGTGTGCCTAGAGCCCGTGCTCCGCAACAAGAGAAGCCACCACAATGAGAAGCCCGCACACTGCAACTTGCCACAACTAGAGAAAGCCTGCACCCAGCAGCGAAGACCCAACACAGCCAAAAATAAATAAATAAAATAAATAAATTTATATATTAAAAAAAAATGGAAGAAAAAAGATATGAGTAAAGATGCATACATATTACCTTATCGCACCTATTTTGTGAGATATACACACATGTATATTATTGTGACAAGTGTGTTTCAATATAATTGTAAGTATTTAATAATTTTATGTGCATTTTATTTTATGCATTTAAAAACATTATTCTGAGAAAGAATCCATAGGCTTCACCCAACTGTCAAAGAAATCCACAGAATCCGGAAGTTTAAGAGCATCTGATAGCCCAACTCTGATTCTACAGGTCAGAAAACAGGCTTGAAGAAGACAAGTGGCTTTCCTGAGATTATACCAGACGTCAGCGGCAAAGCAAGGATCAAGATCCAGTTCTTCTCCCTCCTAAAGGCAGTGAAGAAAAGAGAAAAGAGTGAAAAGGACGTGGACTTTGGAGACGGACAGATCAGCATTTCTTGGGATAATAATACTGTCTTAGCTTGGGTCTCCTTCAAAATAAGACATGTGGCAAAACTTCCTCTTAGCATTTTACTGAGGGGTCCAATCCCAGGGTGGCAAGAGTGAGGAGAAAAGGAAAGTGAGACAGGGATGGAAGGAAAGCAGATACCAGGAGGCTGATTATTGAGTTCACTGCAAGAAAAAGCAGACAGCTATTTAATCACGAGGATGCCCAACAGCCACAAAGAATCAACGTCACAGGAAGAGTGAAGACACCAAGGGGACACCGAGCCCCACGTCGACAGCCGGGAACACACTGTCTTCACAGCCCCGGGTTAGGGGAACATAGAGAAGTTTGGCAAGAACACATTCGTGGATTAACAGGAGATAAGTTGATGGTGGCAGCAAGATTCTCCATCGAGGGATACTTGGAACTGAGGAAATTTGGAAAGGTGCATAATTTGGACCTGATGTGAATCTCTCTCATACCACTGTTGTGGGCATTAGAAATAGAGCACTGAGCTAGGAAGCAAATTCCAAAATTGGAATATACAACGTAACTGGCAGCACACACCTCCTTTGTGTTCTTTCCACCGGACCATAGGAGCTTCCCTTAATGACTTTTTCTCAAGGAACTCAGAATGTGACAGTCTCTTCCTCAAAAGTGGTCCTCAGACTTGGCTGCACATTGGAATTAGCTGGAGAATTTTTTTTTTTTTTTTTTTTTTGGTACACGGGCCTCTCACTGTTGTGGCCTCTCCCGTTGCAGAGCACAGGCTCCGTACGCGCAGGCTCAGCGGCCATGGCTCACGGGCCCAGCCGCTCCGCGGCACGTGGGATCTTCCCAGACCGGGGCACGAACCTGTGTTCCCTGCATCGGCAGGCGGACTCTCAACCACTGTGCCACCAGGGAAGCCCTTAGCTGGAGAATTTTTTAAAAATAATGATGACTGGGTCCTACCCTGGTGATTCTGGCTCAGTTGGTGTGGGGTTCAGCCTGGACATCAGCTGATCTCAAAGGAAGGTTTGGGTCAGATTGCAAATGCTTAATTGCCAAACTGAAGACCTGCAGTTCTTCAGTTGGTCTTAATTTCATTCTTTAGTTCAACCTTCTACATTTCTTGGATTCATGTTGCTTGAAAATTCCACTCTGGTTGCACCTTCTCTGTGGCCTAGGCCAAGAGTACCCTGACATTCTTCCTGTTCCCTTCTCATCTCCATATCTATGTCTGCAGGCACAAGGGATGGTTCAAGAGGACCTCTTAAAGCAGTTTCTGCTTCTACCCACTTCATAGCAGGCAATACAGGCAATACTGTTTTTTTCTCCATCACTACTGTCTGTCTGTAAATATGAATGTCACACCTGCTAATTGAGATATCCAGTTTTAGGCATTTCAGTTTGAATAAGTCTAAACTAGAGCTAAAGTATTAGGGGCCACTGCTAATTGAAGATCACTCAGGAATGAAAGTGACAGATCACTAAGATTACTTATCAGTAAAATAGAGAGTTCAGGATACCTAAACTCACAAGATCTCAGACTTTGGGAAAGGGGTGGTGAGTCACTTGAACAATCCACGTTGGATAAGCTCTCTTTCATAACGTCCTTGCAGATACCAAATGCCAAAGCATTTGATTTATGTAAATAAATTTAAGCCCCAACTTTTCAAAAACACAGCTATTGGATAAAATGCGGGCCAGCGGAGGTCCTGTTGAAGTTCACCATGTCGTAGTGCTGCAGAATAGAACAAAGCTGCCTGTTGCAATGAGAAACACTCAGGACATTGCTAGTCTGCACACAAATGCAGGAGATTGTAATTCAGGAGGTGTGCAAAGAGTTGCCTTATTGCTATTCAAAAGGCACTTTCTCATTTGAAAAGTCAAGGAAATCGATATGCTGTAGTGACTGAGGCATTCAGAGGCTCAAGGCACAATAGAGAATGACCCCCTCCCCAAATCCACAGATCAAAGTCAAAGCTCTAGTCCTGCTTGGAAGAGCAGAGCCTTGGAAACTCCACAAGGCAAGAGCTTGGCCTTGTTCCCTAGAGAGATAGAAGATTTTGGTTATTTCAGAGAATGAGAGAAAGCATCAAAGGTTGAAAATAAACATTCCAACTTTAGAATAATTATCTAAAGTCAGTGGAAGCTCTTGAGAATGGCCATCATTCGATTGTGTGTGCTAGTGACAATGCCTGCTACATCCAAGATCAGTAAGACGTACTTTCTCTTTACTCTCGACTTTGAAATAACATTCAAACCAGATGCAGAAATAGAAAAGGAGAGGTCGACTGGCATCACACAGTTCCCTCAAAATCCATTTCCTTAGTTTGCTATTTGGACATAAAGAAGCGTATGCAAAATTTATCATCCTTTTTTTTTTCATAAAACTTAAACAATGCATTTATGGAGTACCTACAATGTTCAGGTGACTATGTGATTGTGACTGAAACACATCTTTACTATTTTAATATTCGAGTCAGTTCAACCTGTGAACTCAGCCTTGTGCTGGACCCCTGGGTGCCCAGTTGTCTCCGTGCCTGGGACCGTCCTGGTTTTGGCACTGAGAGTCCTGCATCCTGAGAAACCTCTCACTCTCAGGCAAACTGGGACAATTGGTCACTCTACCGGGCACTGAGGAAATCACCAAAGGAAGAAAAGTTTCAAAACCTAAGGAGTTTACAACTTAATTCGATTTTTTAAAAAAGAAAGAAATCCACACATTACACTGACAGATACCAATTCAAGAAAGAGTATGATTAATACAAGCTTACTCTATGATTAACATGGAGTAATATTGGAAAAGTGTGCTAGGGAAGTGCTTATGAAAATTGCTTCAAAGGAAGGAGAGGTAGGTTAGCTTTAATGTTCTTAGAGTTTTCAAGTGTTGGCTCAAGTATTTACTGAGGGATAAGCATAGTGTTAACGTCATACAAGGCACATCTCTGCCTAGAGACGTGCTTTCTAGTCTCTGTACCACTAATCCTCCCATTATTGTGAGCAAATCACTTAAACTCTCTGAATCTGAGTTTTCATATCTATAAAATGGGTATTATAATATGCCCTTCCTTATCTAACTCCTAGGGATATTGGGAGAATCATATGAGATGAGTGGTATATATAGAAGCATCTTGAAAACTACAGAATGCAATACAAATTTAAGGGAGTAGGTAATGTTATTGTTATAATTGCTCATGGACAATAAATCCACAATGTGATTTCAGTGGTCTAGAACTATGTTGGCCAATACAGTAGCCACTAGTGGTTATTTGAATTTAAATTTAAGTTAATTAAAGTTAAATTCAAATTTAAAAATTAGTTCCTCTGTCACCCTAGTCACATTTCAAGTGCTCGATAACTGTGCCTGGCTAGAGGCTGCTGTATTGGTCAGTGCAGAGAATATTTCCATTACTGCAAAAAGTTCTACCGGACAGAGCTGGTCTAGAAATAAATGATTGAAATTTTATATCTTTTTGTTTCATAAATTTAATTTTATTACATGATTTGATAGTTTTTTAATTAAAGCTTAGTGAACATACTCAATATGGAATAACAAAGAACAAATTTAGTCTCTTTCATGAAACAACCAGAAACTGGAAAAAAAAAATAAAACAGTGGTTTTTTTCAAGACACTGGGCATTTGTAAATGAAGGACAGTGGTTCCTGAGAGACAACAACATAAATAAAGTGATGTCCTATGTTTGTCCAGCTTATTGCCTTGAGAGCATTTTCAGGTGAGGAAGGGAAATCCCACTGGAGCCCGATGGGCTCCTGGAGTAGAGCAGTGTTGAGAGTCCAGGGAGATCAAGAAGGCTTGAGTTCCTAAGACAGAGCACCAGGGAGGTGAGAACTGCATAAAATGAGAACATCATAGATCTGAAGGGGGTGTCCATCAAGAATTGAGCAGTTTAGTGATCAGGATATGCCTGTGAGGAACCTATCCAAAGGGGTAGAAATACATTTAAATTGGATCAGAGGTAACAGTGCCTATTGACAGATGTGTTTAGAGCAGTTTCCTTTTCCCCCAACCAGACTGGAAAACATCATGATGCACAGAACATTGGCTCGATAATGGGGAATAATTAGCTCTAGACTAAATGGAGTTCTATTAACCTCTAACAAATTTAAAAGTGCTAGAGAAAGAGTCAAGTGGCCTTGAAGTAACTTAAATGAATCCCAACACAAAGTGCAAGAGAAACTGTAGGAATACAAAACCAACCAGCACCCCAAAAGATAAAAAAGGGTAATCCCTCAAATTCAATAAAAAAAAATTACCAGGCATGGCAGTAAGCAGAAAGATTTGTCCCAAGATAAGGAGAAAATTCAATCAATCAAAATAAAGCCAGCCAATATTGAAGCAGATGTTAGAATTAGAAGAAAAAGACATTAAAACAATCATTTTTACTGCATTGTACATTGCATCAAATATTGTACATTCAAAAAATTGAAACTAGAAAATGAAAACTACAAAATGTTGAGTGAAGACATGGAAGATACAGAGAAGATGAAAATTAAAATTCTAAAAGTGAAGACTACAAAATGTGAGGTGTAAAATTCACCAAATGCATTTAATTTTCCATTAGACTTTGCAAAAAATTCATAGTGAAATTGAAAACACAATGATAGAAAATATTCAAAACTATAGAAACTACTCAAAAAGAGAAAATGTAGAGTAAAGATATGAAAAGAGCATATACACAAGCTATGAGACAACCTCAAACAAAATGTACATGTAATTGTAGTTGCCAAAGAAGAGGAGCATAGATAGGAAAAAATATATATTTGTAAGAAATAATGAGGGAGAGTTTCTTAATTCAATGAGGTCTACTTGGAAAGAAAATGCACATAGACATTACTTGAAATTTTATATCTTGAATATGGTGATACTATGTCTTTGAGGTGGGGCATTTCTGTATAATAGCAGGAAGGTAGTAATGACCCCAAACTATCTGGCCATAACTCAATTTGAGGTGGCCACTACTGCTGTTCACCATATAGTTGAGTTCTCTGTCTCTTCTGGGTACATGTTAGCATTGGACTTCCTAGAGCCCTGGGTGGTTGGTTGGCAACCATGATCAATTCTGGGCAATAAGCTGTGAGGACAAGTGATGTATGTCACTGCCAGGTTGAGCATTTAATTACTGATGGAAAACCATCCAGGGCTCTCTCTCTCTCTCTGCTCTTCTATAGTTACTAGACACTTCCCAGATAATGTCTGTCGTTCATCCTGGGTCCTGGAGGGAGATCAAATGCGCAGAGGCAGAGTTCAGTTCCCAGCTGACCCTTGATGGACACACAGAAGGAGCAATAAATCAACCTTTGCTTGTGTAAGCCACCGGAATTCAGGGACCGTTTGTTATCTTGGCACAGTCTAGCCTATCCTGACTGAAACATTAATCTTGAAGTAAGAACAAAAAGAGACATGATGAGTTAGGTCTCTGATTCTAGTTATTCTCTAGCCCAGACCATTCACCAAAACACACACACACACACACACACACACACACACACACACACACTCAGACCCAAATGCACATGTAGTAAAAACAGAAAACAAGAAAGACACAGCATAGCCCAACCTACCCACAAACGCATGCAAGCTGCACTGTCTCACTTCCTTTTGCTAAAAGAAGATTCAAAACCACGTGTAACCCACTTACCATAGCCCGATTTTAGAAACAGAGTATAATGTTCCCATTTTCTTTTATGAGGCCTCATGTCACGAGGACTAGAGTTGATGTAACCAGAACCTGAGTTTTCCAGGGTGGGGTTCATACCCTGTTTACCAGGAGGTACCTCTCATCTTGGTCTCTGCAACTGTCAAACAGAGGAAGCAAGAACGATAGCCATCTCAAATGAGATGATTTCCCCTCCCCAAAGGAAGTGTGGAATGTGTTGAGTTAGTGGCAGAGAGTACTTAATTTTTGAAGAATGGAAGGGAATATACTGGTTCAAATTATTCATGTTCTGCTGCCGGATCCCAGGGCAGAGAGTCCACTTTAAGATGCCAGGTAGCAATTTAGCTTTTTGCATATTATACTAAAGAGGTGCCCTTGGGAAAACTTTGAGAGATGCAGAAATCTTATCTTTCTATGAAAATATGTTGAAGCATTCCCACGGACAAGGATACAATATTCCACCTGATGCTTTTCTCCCTATTCGTCAGCATTGCTCAGCCCAGCGTCTACCCGCCGCTCCCACCCCACCGCCTCCTTCCACCCAGTTCTGTACAGCACGGAGCCTGTTGGCAGGATTCTTTGCTGTCATAGCTATGATGCAGTGTCTGCAAGAAAAAGGAAGGTGCCGACTTTGAGCGCTCTATGCCAAGCACTTCCCTCACATGAGCTTTTCACCCTTCACAAGAACACTGAGGAGTAGCTAATATGATCTCCATTCTTCAGACGAGAAAACCACGGCTTAGAGATGTTGCCTAACATGTTTGTAGCAGACTCACCACTCACAGACACCTGTTGACCCATCAGAGGCACCTGTCACCTTTTGCCTGGTTTTCTCTGGCTGCAGAAGCAAAGTCAGACCGCAGAGCAGAACAGAAAGGCTGGAGAGTTAACACCCCTAGGAGCAGTCCCTGAGCCCCATGGATAGATGTCAGTGGATAAATACCCCAGCTTCCCCTCCTCCTGTATGGGATGACGCTGAAGCCCACTCTGCACAGCCCCTCAGAGTCCCCTGGTGGGAAGGAGACGCAGTTGCCCACAGAATTAAATTTCTTATTATCATACCTTGTGGAAGTATCCTTCCCTTCCCTCCCTCACTTCCCCATTCCCATACCTGTGCTTCCTAGAATCACCTCCCAAGTTGACTACTTGCCCTCAAAACTTTTTCTCAGAGTCTGCTTTCAGAAAGAACCCAATATCAGACAACGTTCAAGTCCATATAATTAACAAATGCTAGAGCCAAGATTCAGATTCGTTTGACTCAATACTTTCTGCATCAAGGAGGAGAGAGAATTTCTCAAATGGTCTCTTGTCTCCACTCCAGACCATTGTGGTGGTCACTCCACAAGGGTCCTCACCAAGGACCCCTGTGCTCCCCAGGACCCTGACTTGACCCTTCCAGAGACAGCAGCTCCACAGGAAATCCACCTCAGAAAGACCTCTTGGCCCTTGAACATCTGAGAAAGTGGGTAACACGACAGACAGATACCCTTCCTGAGAATCCAAGAAGGGTTTGGAGGGGACGTTTCTGGAAACTCGAAACATGACTCATTTATAAACAGTTAGTGTAGTTAGGGAGGAGAAGCTCCATTCTGCCTTTACCTCTTTCATCATAGTTACATCATGGCCATAGTTTCATCATAGTTACATCAATGCCATCAACAGCTGCCTCTCCATTTGCCCACTCTGGTCATGGGCCATGAACCCAATTACCTATGCTTGGAAAGTCGCTGCAAGGATGAAGTTCCTTTATAGATAGATCACAGCAAGCCACTTGAGGAAGGAAGCATTACCCAAACTATTGAAGAATGATTAGTTTTCACTGTAGCTTTTCCTTTTGATGCCTCACCCAATTTAATCTGACAAGTCAACTCCAGTCGAGAAAGTCACCACTGTGACTGCCTTCAGAAACAAGGGGACACATCAGGAAATCAGAGTCAAGAGTCCAGCCACTGGAGAAGGGGGCATTGCCCGGCACAGCCTGGACCATAGTGGGCACTTAATAAATACACACACAGGAAACTGAGTCACAGTTTTCCTTTAAGTCTGATAAGATGTGTGAACTAAGGTCATGTGATCTAGTTTTTGAAAAAAAGGGATAAAAGGAAGAGGTGATGAGAAATAGCCAGAAGAATGTCAGTTCACAGATGTCTGCTGCCTTGATATCCTTGAGATTCTAGCTTTCTACAGCTATCCTTTTTCTTCATATTAAAAAGCAAGGCTTAAAAATGGTTTCATACTAAAAATGCCTTGTGACGTTTTAAAAATCATTTAAGTAGATCTTAAAATTTTTCATCACTAGAAAAAAATTTGTAACAATGTATGGGGACAGATGTTAACTAGACTTATGCTGTGACCATTCTGCAATGCATACAAATACCGAGTCGTTACATTGTAAACCTGAAAATAATATAATGTTACATGTAAATTATATCTAAATTTTTAAGAATGGCTTGTGCAATTTTAAGAGGTTCACTTGGACCAGAGATGGGACAATCTGAGCACTAATAAAGATAATAACTACAAATATAATAACGTGACAAATTTGTTTAAATACATGAGTTCATAATCATTTAAAAATTTAATTGGAAACCGTTGAAGGATGGAAGTGAACCAACAAACCGTTTTGAAAACTGGTAAATAAAGGGAATGAGTCAATAAAAAAGTATGAAAAAGTCCTGTGCCCTGTAGAAAATAAACAAACAGAAACCTCAATTAAATAGAGTTGGGCGACCAAACTGGGGAACGCTCACACCCTGCGATGGTAGCAGAGCCCAACAGGAAGAAGAAAGACTTCTTTCCTGGCAAGAACTCAGCCAATGAAAAATCATAGATTCTTGTTTACTACAGCCCTTCCAACTTCCTTGTCCTCTCTATAAAAGCGCTCTCCTTGCTTTGTTGTCCGGGGACTTTGCACATGGCTCATCGTGGTTGCAGACCCTGAGTTGCAATTCTCTGCTGATCCTGAATAAACCCATCTTTGCTGGAGGAATATCTGGCTGTCTATTTGTTTCAGGTCAACAGCCCCCCGCCATGTACTAACAGAGGTCCAGATCCTGGCCAGTCACCTCTGAGGGGTGTCGGGGAGGTGTTCTTTCTCCTGAAGTTATCCTCCCTGCCATATGCTTTTCCTTCCCCACTGTTGCCTTCGACACCCGGCTCCTCCTGTGGGAAGGCTCCCACAGCTGCGACCTTCCTTCCGTGTTCTCAGCCCATGCTGGACACAGCTGGTTTCCTTCTTTCCCCAAACACATCATTGTCACAAGCCAGTTCTATTTGGAACACTTTAATTGAATTCTTGGGGAAATGGTGGCAGAAGGAAGCACAAAAAACAAAACAGGGCTTCCCTGGTGGGGCAGTGGTTGAGAGTCCGCCTGCCGATGCAGGGGACGAGGGTTCGTGCCCCGGTCCGGGAAGATCCCACATGCCGCGGAGCGGCTGGGCCCGTGAGCCATGGCCGCTGAGCCTGCGCGTCTGGAGCCTGTGCTCCGCAACGGGAGAGGCCACAACAGTGAGAGGCCCGCGTACCAAAAAAGAAAAACAAAAAACAAACAAACAAACAAAAAAACAAATTAAAATTGAATGGTAGAATCTCCATTTTGAACTACTTTGACCACATTGACTCCTTGGGAAATTTCTTCCATCTTTGGTGGGTTTTCATTATCTACAGATGGATGAATACATGCCATCCATATATCTTGGGTTTCCTTCCCTTTTTCTTCCCCCCTCCTTTCAAATATCCTTCAAAACCCTTCTCCCAGTTACCAGAAGCCCCTACCAGCCTCTTCAAACTTTCTTAAGCGTTTTATTTTCTAAGGCAAACATGTTCACGCTTCCTTGATTAAATCCCTCCTCATCCAGATTATGCCCTGGAGAGCTTGACGTATATATGATCAAATATGCCCATTAAAATTGCTTTTCTTAAACAAAAGAGAAATTTCCCACTAATTAGAATTCTAGCTTTTGTGGGTCTCTCTGACTCAAACTCCAGTCAGATTTCTTTTTTTTAATTTTCTCATTATAATGAAAAGTCTCTAAAAATTTTAAAGGCTTAATTTCAAGTACTTGTTGGTGCTATTAATCAAAGATGCAGTATGTATACATTTCAAACAAACTCTATTCATCAGCCTGCCAATTATTTTTTATTTTGTGTGGTCTGTTTTCCCCACAGGCACCAGCCATCACTTACCTTTCATCCAAAGTGTGTGCCTTTCAGCCTTGTTCATTGTAGTGTTAGTCTATGACCTTCGAAAACAGACTGTTGCTTTGTTTGGGAAAAAATCTAATTACAGTCGTTAAATGAACTGGAATTAATTAAGTTGGGGATACTTGACATTTATAGTTAATTAGTCATATCTATCATAAAAAGAAAAATTGGGCTTTTTATCTCTCTGTTTTATCAACCGTGCTGAAAATCTATAGCGTTTCCAGAAGTGTGGGCGCGGGTGGAGTGGGGTGGAGAACCAAGGCTCACAGCCTGTTTGACCCAGAAGAAAACACAGGACACTATTGAATTATGGCTTGAAATTTCTTAGCTGGAGAGAACCCTCTGGAAAAGGATCATGGGCTTCTGCATTGCCAGACAGCGACTTTGGAGGTAGCCTAGTTTGGGGGCCTCTGCACAGAAAACTTGCTATATCGAGGAAAGGGGCGCTGTCCTCAGTGCTTACTTGTTGAGTCTCCTTCCCTCAACATTCCCATGCTTTCATTCCATCCCCTTGTGTCCAAGATGAACAACATTGGCCACCACCAACCCGGAGATGAGTTTCTAAGAGCTCATTTGAGGTTTGCTGGAGGTACCTGAGGTCATGACCCTTCAGCCTTCCTGTTCCACTCCCCAGGGGTAGAAGGGATAATCTACAAAGGAGGAAGTTTTTAGTGTCATCATGTGTGTATTCATTCACAGAAGTGGAAAGAAACATGAAAGGACGAGGGACTTCTGTTTTATTTCTGTGACCCTATAAATGAGCTGTGAGCTGCCTTCCAAGAAGGCTGGGGCACTTCATAGTTCCATCAGCAATGTATGATGCTTCTCCCCAGAGTTATACTGATGTTATAACTCTTTTTTTTTTTACAATTTTTCAATCTGATGGATGTAAAGTAATGCTTTGTTGTTAGGTTAAGTTGCATTTCCCTGATGACTAGTGAATTTAGCATCTTTTCATACGTGTGTTAACCATTTGGCAGTATCCAACAGAGTCTAAATTGTATGTTCTTTTTTTTTTTTTTTTTGGCGGTACGCGGGCCTCTCACTGCTATGGCTCCGGACGCGCAGGCTCAGCGGCCATGGCTCACGGGCCCAGCCGCTCCGCGGCATGTGGGATCTTCCCGGACCAGGGCACGAACCCATGTCCCCTGCATCGGCAGGCGGACTCTCAACCACTGCGCCACCAGGGAAACCCTTTTCAAAGTTTTTTTAAAAAAACTGTACCTCAAAGCAGAAACGAAACAGATCAAAGCTGGGCTCAGCTACATGAATTAGAGCAGAGGATTTCTATCTCTACACACTGATTCCCCCTGCCCCTGCCCCCGAACCCTGTGGAAGCTTCTAGGGTAATGGGAAAATGGGTGTCACCACTAAATCCCTTGACTCCTTTGAGCTGAGTCTAAATACCACTGATCAAGTTCCTTCTTCTTATTTTAGACAGGGAAGTGCAGTTCTTAACAGGTTAACTCTTGGAAGTAACTAAAGATTTATTATTGTACAGAGTATATGAAATATTAGGATTTAAATATAATAATAGTGATAGTGGCCAGCACTTTATGAGTACTATAGGTGAGGCCCTGTGCTAAGTATCTCACCTCTGTTACCTTGTGGAACCCTCTTAACAAGTTTAGGAGACAGATACTAATTATTATCCCCATTTTCAGATGAGGAAACTGAGGCTTCAGTTCAGATCTATGGACCCTGACGCCAGAATCTTCACCTCCACTCTCTCTAGCAGGGTTTCTCAATTGTGGCACCACTGACATTTGGAACCAGATAATTCTTTGGTTCGGAGAGCTGTCCTGGGTGTTGCAGGATGTTGAACAGCAACCCTGGCTTCTCTCTACCTACTAGATGCCAGTAGCACCCTCTCAGTCATGGTGATCAAAAATGTCTCCAGATATCACCAAATGTTCCGTGGAAGGCAAAACTGCCCCCAACTGGGAAACACTGGTCAACAGATAGACTAAGTATTCATAAAATTATTTTATGGAGTGCGATCTTCGCATGGCTGCCCAAATGGACCTGTAATAGGGACCAGCTAAATGGCTGATAGAGGGTTCATACAGTACTCACTTTGGGGAATCATCGTTGAAGGAAGTTTGTCCTGTGCACTCAAAGCGGCAGGTGTGTGTACTGAATATTTCCCCTTATAGGTTGTTGCTGTATTGCTCCATAGGTGTTGGCCCAAGTGTCTCACCTATAATAATTTCTTCTGGCAAAATTATATCCAATAGGGGGCAGTTGCAGATTTGGGGAGCCCGGAGAGGATTCAATGTGGGGTCCAGGGATGCCACTTGTGGTCCAGTGGGTAATACTCTGCACTCCCAATGCAGGGAGCCTGTGTTCGATCTCTGGTCAGGGAAATAGATCCCACATGCATGACGCAACTAAGAAGTCCGCATGCCACAACTAAAGATCCCGCATGTGGCAACAAAGATCCTTCGTGCCGCAACTAAGACCCGGTGAAGCCAAAAAAAAAAAGTGGGCTTCCATTTTAGAAGAAAGGAATACAGACTTCAACGAACAATGTATTAGGTACAGAGCCATGGAAGTGCTCATGTAAGTGGGGGGCCCCTAAGTTTAAGCTTCATTTGCTTTACAGTGGAATTGCCTCTGTGCACACAAAGTCTTAGAATTCTGCCTGTTTTATTCACACGTAGGAAGACTCGACTCTGCTGAGTATAGCCATTTAGCATTCTTCCCCATTCAGGCAGCATAACCGTTTTCTTTTTTATGATGGCCTTGCTATATCAGGGTGATGGAAGCTTCCTTGTCGCACCACGATTTATGTGATCTTGTCCTAAAATATGCTATCCAAATTATGGAAGGAATTTGTCTTGCTTAGTAGCAATTTAATACAGCTGGTGGAAAGTAAAGTGGAGTAAATACTTGAAAAAGTGAGTTCCTTTTCACTGTTGAAAATCATGCTGCAGGTTTGAAGTAGCCAGCTTTCTGACTATTAAAAAGAATTATGTTTTGCTACTCTTCTCATAAGTGTCCTGGAGAAGTTTCTAATCAATAACTTTGCTTTATTAAGCACGGAAAGTGATTGGGTGGAAAAATCAACTCGATAAACCTCAGCAATTATTTAATTTGCCTTCCTTAAAATTTCTCATCCAGCCGGCAAGAGTAAAAGATGTGGTAAAAACATTAGGGGAGAGTAGACCATGGTGACGAGGGAAGGCAGCCCGTCTCATAATGCCCTGCTTGTGTCATTAATACGGTTCATACTTCATCTGGTGATGGAAAGAGAGGTGGCAGGTTGCTGTAGAGGTCCCTCCTTACCCAGCAGGTCCCACCACACTTCCCAGTTAACAAAAACAAGGCACACCTTCCTTCCCTTCCTCTGCTTCACATCAGGCTCCATCTTCCTTCCATTTCTGCTCTGGGAAAAAGATGAAAGCATTGAGCTATAAGACCATAGCAATCAGGTGATCCATCTCCATCCTCCCCTTGTCCCTCTGTGTCCTCTGAGAGTGACCCAGATAGAAGGTAAATAAATGCTGGTTTCCTAAAGCTTGCAGGGCATCCTCGAAGACACCCCTTGGTGCCACTCCATAACCTTAGAGGGTGGATCCCTTTACCAACCAGGGCTGGGTGTGGTTGCCGATAACACTGTGTCCAGCTTCTCTAGAGAACTGCCATTGGTCAAAGGTGCGTTCGTTTGCTAGGGCTGACATAACAAAGTACTGCAGAGAAGGTGGCTTAAACAACAGAAATTTATCTCCTCATGGTTCTGAAGGTCAGAAGTCCAAGGTCAGGTGTCTCAGCATTGGTTTCATTCTCAGGTCTTTCTCCTTGGCTTGGAGGTGGCCGTCCTCTTCTGGTGTCTTCGGTGGTCTTCCGTGTGTGTGTGTGTGTGTGTGTGTGTGTGTGTGTGTGTGTGTCTGTGTTTCTGTGTTCAAATTTCCTCTTCTTACAAAGACACCAGTAACAGTGGATTAGGGCCAACCTTAATGACATCATTTTAACTTAATTATCTCTTTAAAGACCTTATCTCTGAGTACGGTCACTTTCTGAGGGACTAGGGGTCAGGACTTCAACACATGAATTTGGGAGAGACAAAATTAAGCCCATAACAAAAGGGCACCATGGTGACCCAATCCCCAGCTGCCCACAGCCAATGGCTGACACGGAGTTCAAAAGGTCGGCCCTCTTGCCTCAAGGTCAGACTGACTCAGTGGTGAATGTGTGCTCCTGAGCTCCCAGTGGGGTCAGGGTGAAGCTTGTCTGCACCTGAAACCACATCCTTGCTTAGCTTCTATTCCCTGTCCTGCCCAGCTCCTCTCACTTCCTTTCTCCTGAAAGGTCTTCCTCAACAAATCACTTTCACAAGAATATCCGACCCAGGCTCTGCTTCTAGGGAAACTTAGAAGCATGTAGTTTTAGGACTGATCAGAATCTTAGAATCCAGGAGACACAGTTTCTAGCCATGGTCCAGCTTGCTATTTACCTTTGGGCATCATTTTCCTCACCTCTAAAATGATGGTGGCCGTCAGATGCCCTCTAAAACTCTAGCCTGTTCCTATGGCCACATGTGTCTGACTAGCCAGGCCAGTACCCCCATATTTCTTTTGTAACTAAGGCATCCACTGCAAAGCTTACTTCCATAGAATTGGAGTCCTTAGCAGACACCAAGGGCCTTTCCTGGTATTTTCTTCTCCTATTTTAAGTGGTTAAGCAAGAGAAATGATATGAGCAGCTACGTGAAAGCTGCCACCAAGGTTGCCACCAGAGAGTCCCCCAGAACCTTCCCCATTTGACCAGACTTTAGGTAAGATCATCGTATATACTCAAATCTGTAACTGGCAAAAGAATCCCTTAAAAACTGTTAAATTGACAAGTAAGAATAGCACAGGGTCATTTGTCAACCCATTAAAACCAGTTTCTTTCCCCATCTGACACTGGAACAAATCACTGAGGCTAATTAGGCCATTTGATGAAGTTTCAAATTTTATCAAAACTAAAAAGTTATCAATAACACATTATTTTACGTACCACTCAAGAAAAATACCCACCAATTCCAACTCAGACATGATGCATTTTTATGTTAGAATTTTTTATCCTGATGAAAGAGAATTTTTTGTATCCCTATTGAATTTTTTAGCCCTATTAAATGAATTAGATTCATTTAAGCATTTCTTATATCATGTATTACTCTCACACAGTAGAAAAGTGAAGTATACAGGAAAAATTGTTTATAGTACTCTTAAAAATTCTTCACATTTGGAGTTTAATTCTGAATCACTTTCAGCTCCATTTCTCCAGTGACTGTATCAATATTATCTTTTGTGCCAAAAGAATGGTTATGAGGCACTTCTTAAAATATGTGCACCACAATTGTCTACTGGGTTTTCTTCCAAGCCATTGACACCATATTATAAGGTTTAAATTTTTTTTTAATTTTTCATTATGGAGAATTTTGAACAAATACAAAAGCAGCAGAATAGAATAATGAACCGCAGTTCTGTGTATCCATCACCCAACAGCCATCAACCACCACTCACTCACTTTTACAGCTTCATCTGCCTTCTCCTCTCCTGTATAATTTTGAAACAAATGTCTGACATATCATTTCATATGACACATCAATCTGACATGTCTGAAATATTATTCATCCATAAATCCTTTAGTATGTATCTTTAAAAGATACGATTACCATTAACATAACCACAATACCTTTTCAAACCTAAAGAAAATAATTATTTAACATCATTAAATATCCAGGCAAGATTCAAATTTCCAACTACCTCATAAATGTCATGACCTTTCTTTAACCTTTCAGATCGTTTCAGATCATCATATATTCTAGCTTAGTACCCCTTCATCATGGTGATGTTTTCATTCAGTTCTAAGCCCGGGGCCAGGAGGTAGCCTCTCCCTTCACTGTGACCTTTGAGTTGGCAACCGCTGAGTTCCCAGACCCCTCACCAGTGCCTATGCTTCTTGCCTGGGGGGCCAATGTGAGCCCTCAGGCAGGTACTGTTAAGCCACTGTGGACACTTTGCAGATGTTTCTGTTTTCCTCTTCCTGAGCACTTTAACTTCTAGCTGCTCCAAGTGTGGTTCTGGGACCAGCAGCATCACCATCCCCTGGAAACTTGATGGAATTGCAGACCTGGGGTCCTGCCTCAGAATGACTGAGTCAGAATCGGCATTTTTTTTTTTTTTTAAAGATCCTCTGGCGATTGAGATGCACATTACAGTTTGAGAAGCGCAGCTCTAATGTTCTCTTTGTAGATAGGTTAGTTATAAAGTTCTCAATTCTGTTTGTATATTGGAACCACCTAAGGAGCTTTAAGCCATCCAGATGCCTGGGTCCCAACCTCATAGTTTCTAATTTAATTGTTCTAGGTGCAGGTGAGTTAGAATCACCTGGCTGCATGTTAGGATCACTTGATCTGAATTAAATCAGAATCTCTGAGAATGAGTTTTTGTTTAGCAAATCTCCTTCAGCCCCAGACACGGACATGTGGCCATAAACCTCCTGTGTATTGTAGTGAGGGATGAAAGGAGCCTTTGTGATGCGGCTGCTTTCCAGTTGTGTATTGCTGTGTTACAAAACCCCAAAGCTCAGTAGCTTAAAGCAACAACACGTATTTATTTAGCTCATGAATCCACAATTTTGACAGGGCTCAGCAAGGACAGCTCGTCTCTGGTCTACTAAACATCAGCTGGGACCGCTCACCCAGGGACCATAGGATTCACTTCCAAGATGGCACACTCACATGGCTAGCAAGGGGGTTCTCTCTGTTGGTTGGGAACTCAGCCAGGGTTTTGGACTAGAAGGCTTGGTTACTCTCCATGTGGTCCTCTCCACAGGCTGCTTGAGCTTCCTAGCAGCATGGTGGCAGTGTTCTTAGAGTGACCGCTCCATCAAAGAACCAGGCAGAAGCGCTCTCGTCTTTTGTGACCTAGCCTCAGATGTCGTATTGCATCACTTCTGCCACAATCACAAGACTCAAGGGGAGGAAATAAGTGGGAAGAGCATAAAATCACATTATTCAGAAAAGCTTGTGAAATGGAAGATAGTGTTGCAGCCTTCTTCGAAAAATAAAACCTGCCACAAGCCACCTAGAACATGTTTGTATGATGATTAAAATCATCCATGGCAAAGCTGTTCTATCGGTGTGATCACTAAGATAATAACCTTTCAATATTCAGAAGAAATATTGTCTAGAGCCTTGCTTAAAATATAATTTATTAATAAAAGTTTTGAGATATAGAAACAATGGATCAGGAGACAGTTGTCACTGAGAAGATAGTTTGCTACTCACGGTTCCCAGGAGGAGGTAGCATGCCATGTCGTGGGGAGCTGCACAAGAAAACGAGGTTGGTCACGTACAGAGAAAGAAGGCAGCTGTGGCCAAGAGCCTTTTCGGCGGTTTCCACGAGAAGGAGTGGACAAGGCAGGGTAAGCAAGTGTAGGACTGGCTAATTTGAATAATTTCAGTGGGTTCTGGGACATGGAGGCTGTCCCTGGTTGTCTGGTACCTGGTCCTGGCGTGATGAGGGCAGATGGGTAGTGGCCCAGAGTGCGAGAGCCTGATGAAAGACGGGGTCGGTATGGGCTCTGGATTGATTAGTTTGCATTTGAAAAGCATGTTCTGCTCCTGGGTGTGTTGTTTACTAGCTCTAGGAATTGGCTAACACTTCAAGGGTCAGCAAAACTCCAGATGTCAAAACATCAGAATACAGAAAAAAAAAAAAAAAAAAGACGGGGTTAATACAATACTCCAGTAGTATCCATGTCCTTCCTGGTTGGATTTTTTTTGGGGGGGGGCGGTGAATCTCATGGTAACAACACTCATTGGGTTGCCATTTCATAGCCTAAGAGCTCAACACTCTCCTTTGTCTTAGACAATCAGGGACATCTATTGGCAAAACTACATTCTGTAATATCTAGGCAGAAGACTTGGGTCTCAGCAATACAGAGGATTAAACGCTATCACAAGGCTCCAGAGGTACACCAAAAAACATACATATACCTATACAATTGTTAACACTGCTGTATGATACAGTATAGGAAAGTTAAGAGTAGATCCTAAGATTTCTCACCATAAGAATAATTTTTTCTTTTTATTTTACCTGTATGAGATGATGGATGTTAACTAAACCTATTGTGGTAATCATTTCACAATGTATATAAATCAAACCTCGTGCTGTATACCTTAAACTTATACAGTGATGTATGCCAATTATTCCTCAATAAAACTGGGGGGGGGAATTATGCATAATTCCTTTATAAAGGATTAAATAGGAAGATAAGGAAATTCTCTGCTTATAGAAAAACTATTAGATATCTCCTTTAAGGGACCCCTCTGAGCCTGGCCAAGGAGGTAAGGTTTGGTAGGATTACTAAAGCCTATCTATTCTGGAATTTTCCCTCCCAGTCCACTAAAGAAGATTCTGATTCCAACCACTCACTATCTTTCCCAGAATCGAAACTCAGTTGGGCTGTCAGCAGGAAGGCCTGCTCACGGCCTCTGCATGTGGCTTGGGCTCCCTCACAGCATGGCACCTGGGTTCAGAGAATGAATATTCCGAGAGCAAATATTCTAAGAAGCAGGAAGCAGAAGCAGCTGGTCCTCTTACAGACCAGGCCTGAAACAGGCCCCGCATCACTCTGTCACATTCTATCGCTGAAGCGGCCATGGGGCCGGCCCAGATTCCAGGGGAGGAGAAAAAGAATCCACCTCTCAAAAGCAAGTGACAAAGAATCTGCATTCATCTTTTGTTTTTTTTTTCCGGTACGCAGGCCTCTCACTGCTGCGGTCTCTCCCGTTGGGGAGCACAGGCTCCAGATGCGCAGGCTCAGCGGCCATGGCTCACAGGTCCAGCCGCTCTGCGGCATGTGGGATCCTCCCAGACCGGGGCACGAACCCGTGTTCCCCGCATCAGCAGGCGGACTCTCAATCACCGCGCCACCAGGGAAGCCCCTGAATTTATCTTTAATCTCCCACACAAAGTGGAGCAAGTGGAAGAGAAAGCAGACTCTCTTTTAGGTCCTGAAACTTCCAGAAACAGAGGCAATGTGGGATTGGCCCATATCAGGCAACAGCATGATGCTAATGCTATCCTTTCCCTCTGCTTGGAAAAGGAACATTTTATTGTTTCTCCTTCATTCATAATTTTACCAGGATGTGCAGAAGTGTGTGTATTTTTTCATTAATCACATTTGGAACTCTGTGAGCACTTGTATCTGCAAACCAAGTCTTTTGTCAAATGAGCAAAATTTTCAATTATGTGAGTGATTAACTCCCTTCCATGTGTCCCATCTACTCCATCTGGAACGCCTGTTAGTCTCGTTTAGGTCTCTTAGATCTGACCTCCAAATCTTTCGGGTTTTTTTCCTTATGATTTCTATTTCTGTATTATTCTTTCTTTTTTGAGAGCAATTTTTTCACTTTGTGCTTCACCTTCCCAGCCACTAATTCAGTTGTGAGCAGTGACCACTGTCTTCTATTGTCTATTCAGTGGGGCGGGGTTTGGGAGGGGGGGATAGGCAACACATCAAACATTTTCTTTAGTCTCCAAATTAAGATATGAAAAAACCCATACTATTCAAATTCAGGGAGGCCCTTTTCCTGGAACACATTGGTGTGTGTGTGCACGCATGTGTGTGCATGCGTGTATTTAGCATGTGTACACAGGGATTTCCATTTACATGTGACATTTATGAAAGATTAGGCAAGTGAGCATCCCCTCCCCTTTTTTGGTTTTCTTTTTTTTTTTCTGGCTTTATTGAGACATAATTGACATGGGACACTGTAAGTTTAAGGTGTACAAGGTGATGGGTTTTATATATTGCAAAATGTATATATTGCAAAATGATCACCATTAGCTACCATACCTCCTACCTGTCACATAATTACCGTTTCTTTTTTGTGGTGAGAATACTGAAGATCTACTCTCTTAGCGATGTCCAGGTATATAGTACAGAGTTATTAGCTATAATCACCACTAGGGCATCTTCCCCTTTTGCCAGTTTTAGGACATACCCTTCAAAACTAATTACAGCCTCTGAAAAATGCCTTTTACTATAGTTAACATGGATAATTAATGCCTTAATATAAAATAGAAGCTCTTAAAAATGTATACATCTGGTTAGAACAAAACAAGTATCTTCTCACATGAGTGATACTATATGTACTCCTCAAAAAAGGGAA
The DNA here is from genome assembly GCF_003676395.1 of Aethalodelphis obliquidens. Classification (NCBI taxonomy): domain Eukaryota; kingdom Metazoa; phylum Chordata; class Mammalia; order Artiodactyla; family Delphinidae; genus Aethalodelphis; species Aethalodelphis obliquidens. The sequence goes on from NW_020837962.1 coordinate 19,651,940, forward strand.
AATTGTAACATTTTAATAGAAATGCAAGGATACAAAGCAGGTATGATGACCAAAATTATTATATACATGTTCCTTGGAGATTAATCCTGAGTAGGTTTCCTCACACCTGAGTCTCTGCCTGTAATTATTTGCCTGAAAAAATGATCTGTTTACTTGTGGAGTTACTGAGAATGGAAAGAGAAGGTGTATGTGGGTGAGTGACTAAAATAGTAACAATTTCTTACCGAGGGCCTGTTCTCAAAATGTGAACCTGGCCAGAGGCCGCAGCAACACCTGGGAACTTTTTAGAAATGCAAAATCTTCAGCCTCCCCTCCCGCTCCCCAGACCTACCGAAATCAAAATCTCTGGAGGTGGGGTCCAGCAACTGGTGTCTTAACAAGTCTCCCAGGAGACTGCAAGGCACACACAACCTGGAGAACCATTGCTCTAATCTTTAGTGTAATCAAATAAAGGTAGGATTGCCGATTGCAGACCAGGAAGCTGAGCTACAATGGTTAGGCTTCTTATACCCACTTCCTTCTCTATCCTCAATGCCCCAAAACTCCTCCATGCTCATCAGACCGCTCCCACTTCATCCTTCCACACCGTTGGATAACCACTTAACCCGTTCTTGACACTGTTTAAAATTCACTTTTTAAAAATCACCCACATAGACATGTTTTCTACCTCTCTAGTCTCAATTTTGGTCATCTGTTTTCATAAACATGTATGCATTTATTGTAGATAACCAAATGTATTATTCATCACTAATAATTTTATTTCCTCTGTGGTATATCCTTTATTTCAGGGGTCCCCAACTCCCAGGCTGTGGACTGGTGCTGGCCTGTGGCCTGTTAGGAGCCGGGCCACACAGCAGGAGGTGAGCGGTGGGCAAGAGATTGAAGCTTCATCTGCCGCCCCTCATTGCTCTCCATTACCACCTGAACCATCCAGCCGTCGGGGGAAAATTGTCTTCCACGAAACCGATCCCTGGTACCAAAAAGGTTGGGGACCGCTGTTTTATTTGAAACAGTAATTTCTTTGCTTACGTTTTTTTCTACCGTTTTATTATGAAGACCTTCAAACATTAAAAAAAAAATTGGAAAAAGTTGTACAATGAGCTCCAGACACCCGCCATCTAGATTCTACAATTTTTGACCCTTTATTTGCTTTATCACTAACCTATCTGTCTAACATTCCATCTTATCTTTTGATGCATTTATTAGTAGGTTGCAGATATCAGTACAGGTCACCCTTAAACACTTCAGTGTGAGTATTATTAGCTAGACATCAATGTTTGTTTATATTTTGAAGGTAAAATTTCTAGGCAGTGAAATGCTTATACCTCAGCTGTTCAGTTTGATGACTTTGGCAATCAGTCACCTTGTAGGTATGGGTGCTCCCACCTCCCTGGTATCTGCCACGACCATCACTGTGGATTGGATGTTATTTCCAAAGTTTTTTTTTAAAGAATCTCCCTCAGGGGAAAAAAAAATGTTAGTCAAGAATAGTATGTGAATAGAAATAGGTATATTTATATTTTTCTATAATAATAAGAGAATAATAAGCAAAATGTAAAAAGTGTCCCTAGCTCCAGCTAGCCAAGCAAATGGATTCTTGTGAAAATCCCCTTCCCCGTCCCCACTCCCCTGCCTCCCTGCTTCTAGGTGCTAACTTCTCAGCCACGCCTGCCCACGCTGCCTTCTCCCTTCCCAGCTCTGCCTCTCCATGCCCTGCTCTCCTTCGTTCTTTTGGCCACGTTGCACAGATTGTGGGATCTCGGTTCCCCGACCAGGGATTGAACCCAGGCCATGGCAGTGAAAGCCCGGAATCCTAACCACTAGACCACCAGGGAACTCCCTATTTGAATTATTTCACCGTGGCCACTTTTCTCTTTTACAAGAGCATCAAGTCCACAGTCCTTCCATTTTCTCCTATCAGACTTTTCTTTGTTTCAATTGCCTTTTTATCCACTTTAGATCTCATGACCCATCATGGCAACAGTGCTCTTGGCTGTGCTGGAAATTCCCCAGCCCCTCCATCTTTTTCCATCTGGAAATTCCAGTGCATTTATGATCAGGACCAGTCCTGAACAAAAGGCCCTCCGAAGTGTGGCCCCATCCCCTCTCCCCAGGTGCACCAACCAGTGATGTTTCTTTCAACTCCTTGAATAGCTGTGCTCATCCCTCCCCAGGGCAGGCTGTTCCTTCTGCTTGGGACTCCCCCCCCCACCATGGTCCTTGTAAACGCCTCTTCCTGCAGATCTCAGCTCGATTTCCAGTTTTACAGGCAAGCACCCTCTGACCTCCCTGAGTAGGTCAAATCCCTCTGTTCTAGGCCCTCTTAATGCCACATAGCTCCCTTCCAGCTGGAGTTTTAGCTGAATTTTCCATCCGTGGGCTCTGAGAGGGCAGAAGCACACCTTGTCTCACTGCTGTGTCCCCGTGCGCTCCACCTTTGGGCTCTGGGCTACCTCTGGCTACACTTGGCTAACTCAACCAGCACCCACCTGCTGCTGGTGGGACATGGCAGCTGACAGCCTTTGGTCAGACTGGCTCAGAAATTGGGTGTGCTACACCTAAAGATTCAGGACAGCAGCTTCCAACTGACTGATGGGGCCAACAGAAGAAGGTAAGGCCGGGCCTCAGGCGTTATCTCTGGTAGAGGGGAGATGCTCTGATTTAGGGGAGCTGCTCCGATCTAGGAGAGCATGGATGCTCAGGGCTTGGCTGGGTCTGGATCCCAGCTGTGGCTGGCAGTACATCTCCAGTGGGCTCTGTCCAAAACATCTGAGTTATTAGAGTGGTCCGGAATAGGGCTGGAAAGTCAAGGCCCATCATTAATAGCAGCTGACAGTGGCCAGGATGCTGGAGGTGACCCTGAAGCAGTCATCGTTTATAACATCATCAGCCGTTGGCATCTTGGCGTGCAAATGTGTATTAGATCATCATTGAGATTAGAGGGGATGGGGCAGATGGAGAAAGGCTGAAGGTGTGTAGGGGAAGGGGAAGGGACGATGATTTGGGACAGAAAAGCCTTTGAAAGCAAAACTATAAGAAAGTGCCTCATAGGTAAGAGCACATGGACTAGCTGTTGGCAGCTGGGGAAAGAGGATGTGATGTGTCCCTCTGTTCACTCGCCAGGCAGAGAGAGGCGTGTGAGAAAAGGACGAGAACAATTTGGCTGGCTTTAACCGTGCGTCTTATTCATTTTCTGGCCTCATTTTCTTCTGGCTCAGCTGGTCCAGAAAGAATTGTGTTTATCTTACATTGAGAGGCTGGATCCCTTGGGTTTCTACTTGCTTTGCGCAGCAGGAGAACCAAAAAAGAATGAATTCTGAACACTCTGAGAAAACAGATTTGTGGAAATACACTGGAGATGGTGTTCAAGAAGAGTTTATTCAAGTGAAACTGGAGCCTTTATAACCCTGCCAAGGCCAGTGGATCCCATGATGCTTCCCCACAGATGGGCATCCGCTCTCCCAGCCAAGAGGGGCCCATCCTCCCCTTCCAGTCTCCTCAGAAAACCCCTGGCTCAATCAAGTCCTGCTACTCAAAAGCTCATTATTCAGCACCCTGGCTCCGGCCTCCACTCCACCACTTTCTGACCATTTCACTGCTCGCTAACATTGCTGCCAGAAGGTAGGCGGCAGGGGAAATTGAAGGAACTGAACCACGAACCCACCATTGTTGCCACTGCCGAACAGACCTGGTGAATGATTGGGATGAAAGGGACGTGGAAACTCATGCCCCACATGAAAGTTCAGGATATTCTGAGAATTTGGGGGGCTCTTCTTATCACTGTCATATGAAAACTTGACAGTTGACTATACATAGGTCAGAAGTAAGACAAGACTCAGACCAGACAGGCAAAAAGAAAATTTATTGTACACGATTGCTTTGAGAATTTGACTTTGGAGACTAAAGAAGAAGGGAGGGTAGAGGAGTTTCAGGTCTGAGTCCCGGGAAGACCACCCTTTTCTAGAAAAAACTGCCCAGAGTCCCGTGATGCTAAAATGGCCAAATGATTTCTATCATGTGACCCTGACTCACCCCAGCTGATGCATGGAGGAGAAGCCACCTCATTCAACGTCCGTCTGTTCGTGGGTTTGTCGTCAACCTACAAAAAGCTCATCTTAGGGATTCTTGGGAATTTGAATTAATCACCCTGGAGAAACACATATTTTAGATCATAGAACTAAGGCCAAAGAAGCCTTACTGGGTCATGTTCCAGCAGACATGACAAGGGAGTAGACAATCTGAAGAAAATGATGAGATGGAAAGTAGACCCATCAGTGTGTAACTGAACTGCATTCATGGCAGCATAAAGATCTAGGAATCCCTGAGCTGGTGTCTCTGGAAGTGTCCTATGAATCTGCATTTCTGTTTGTGCACGTTCTCAAACAACGGTTATCTCTCAAACAGCAGGACATCTAAATGTCATCCCTAGGTCATCCCTAGGTCATCCCTAGGATGACCTGTTCGGAATGATATAGTGGGGCTGTCTGCTCCCAGGGGAGCTAGAAGGAGCTGACCACTGCGCCTTCACACTCTGAAAGCCAACGACTATTCAACTACCTAGACTGTCCCTCCTTCACATGTTCTGTTGAAAACAATGACAGAGTGGGGTGGAGTTTGCCACTTGGCAAAGTTAGGACATAGGTGAATTTTGTCTTCTCCCTTCCATAATTTTCTTTTTTTACATTACATTTCGTATTTTATTGAAGAATAATATACATACAGAGTAAATCCTAAGTATACCACTCCACACATTTTCACAAACTGAACTTACCAGCTTATCAAAGTAACCAAACCCATGTCAAGAAATACAACACCACTCCCCCCATCGGCTGCCCCCTGATGCCCACTTTCGGTCACTATCCTGTCCCCAGGCAAAGTCACCACTCTTCTGACATTTAGCAGTGTAATTAGTTTCACTGGAGCTTTTGTACTTTATAGCAATGAAATCATAAAGTAAGTACTTGTCGATGCCTGGATTCTTTCACTCAGTGTTATGCTTTTGAGAGTCACCCATGTTGTTGCCTGTAATTGTAGATCTCTTTTGATATTACTACTATTTTTAGAGGTATTATTTTGATACTACTACTAGTATTGGATAATACTATCAGCTAGTAGTATTCTACTGTGTGAATATACCACAATTATCCATTCTACTGTTGATGAAACTTTGGGTTGTTTCAGTCTGGGGCTGTCACAGATAATGATGCCTTGATCATTTCTGTATTTAACTTTTGCTGAATACGTGTAAATTCTCTGTTGGGCATATACAATATAGTGGAATCGCTGGATAATAGGGTGTTCAAATGCTTAGTTTTCCTGGATACCACCAGAGTCTTCCAACGTGGTTGACCATTAGCTTTCTCTTTAATGCTCCCTTATTCCTACTTCACTCCTACATACTTGTCTAATCCTCACCCACTTCCACCACCACAACCCACACCCCCGAGCTCCAAGCTTGCCTACTGCCTCTGACTGCCCAGCGTTTGGCTACATAGATATACACACCCCCTGACCTTGCACAATATCAAATATTCTGCACATTTTCCTTTGAAAAAACAAATATTTTCTGAAAACCTACCTCTATTTCTCCATTTCCCAAGATGGTTGGCTAATTGCCTCTAGGAGCAAGTCTGTCTTCAAACAAGGGCACTTAAAGACTCAATGGCACGTTATCTCTGTTCCTGCTGTGACTCCATGCCTAGAGTTCTGATCATTCTCTTTTGTGTCTGACCCAATCCAGTGTTGACTGAGGTCCATCAAATCTAGTGTGTCCCGTGTCCCAGGGCCACTGCCACTGCCCTATAAGAGCTAAGTTGCATTGTCCCGTCCAAACTGATTGCATTAACATGTAATGCTTCAGTGTCCTATCTGTTGTTCCTCCTTCCCCAGCACCCATCTCCTGAAGGTTCAGTGCCCACCAAGCAGTGTCAGTAGGGCTGAGTGGCTTCTTTGGGTGAGGCAGTGTCTTGAGATCTAGACAATGACAAGTGGGCCTTGACTAGTGGGCCTTCTAGTCCTTTGACTAGTGGGCCTTCTGGTTCTCATCAAGGGCTCTGGCAATGCTGTACATGTCCTTGACATAGCCGGCGGCCTACACAAAAAGGAGAGCTCACCAGAGGAAATGTTTTGGGAAGGCAGATCTTTTATCATCCCTCAACTCCCATCTCTAAGCTGCTTCATCTGTGCTTCAACAACATTTAGCAAGACTCTGAGTTCCCATATTTTATTTTATTTTATTATTTTTTTTTTTGCGGTACGCGGGTCTCTCACTGTTGTGGCCTCTCCCGTTGCGAAGCACAGGCTCCGGACGCGCAGGCTCAGCGGCCATGGCTCACGGGCCCAGCCGCTCCACGGCATGTGGGATCTTCCCAGACCAGGGCACGAACCCCTGTCCCCTGCATCGGCAGGCAGACTCTCAACCACTGCGCCACCAGGAAAGCCCCCCATATTTTATTAATTCACTAAAGATCTAACAAGGCTGAGGTTCCAGAGTATTTTTGAGACATGATTGCAATGCTTTTTTTGTTTTTGGGTTTTTTTTGTTGTTGTTGAGTAACCTAAGAGTGCCTAGTTTAGTTTATAGTAGTAGACACTAAACAGAAGTATGATTTTTATTAATAGTTATATTACTGATACATCCGTTATGCTTACATGTACAATGCAATTCAACAAATATTTATTGACCATGTATTATGTGTGAAGTGTTGCAAATAAGTTGCAGTTCCAGCCCTCAAGGGAGTTACAGAATTTAGTCTTTAGGAAAATGATTATCCTTGAGGAATAGGAACCATCAAGGATTGTACTAATAGTTAGTGTTCTACGTTCAGGTTGCCCAGAAATTAACCCTGAGAAAAAGATGTGAGGGCAAGCTGTCGTCTGGGAGGTGTTGTAGATGTTGTTGGTATCTGCCTATACCTTTTTACCTTGCATTCATCTGGGTAAACAGCCAACAGCTGAATAGTGGGGGGTGGGGTGGGGATGGGGAGGTGGCAAAAGTCAGTCCCTTGTAACTCAAGATAACCCTGTGGTGTCAGTCATGCTCTCTGGAGCACCCCATGGAATCTGGCTGAAGACAGACTCCTCCTAAAACCACACCCTTGCTCAGCCCCTTCCCCTCCCCTGTCCTGCTTCACTATATACTTTCAGGTTTCTCCTAGGAGCACTCCCTCAATAAAACACTTGTGTAAAAACCCCATTCTCACACTCTCCTAGGGAAACTGAAGGTGGGAGGGAGTCCCAGGAAGCATCGGTAGGAGAAAGGTGAAATGATACAGGGAAGGAGGCCAAAACCTTCTGCAGTATCAACAGATGACCATGTGGGCAACTGGGGTTCAATTTCTCTGGGTGGAGTTGCCAAATTTTGTAAATAAAAATACTTCATTAAATTTGAATGTCTGACAAAAAACAAATGATTTTTTTTTGGTTCAAGAATGTTGCATGCAATATTTAGGATAGACTTAACTGAAAAATTATTCCTTGCTTAACTGAAATTCAGATTTAACTGGACATCCTGTATTTTTTTCCAGTGACCCTTGTCTGCAGGCCCCCAGATGAGAAAACAGTCTGGAGCACACCTTGTCCCGTTCAAGGGATGAGGGAGCTGGGGCATTTATCCTCCAGCTCCCATCCGTCACTGACAAAGTGATGCTCTTGATGGCATTAACTCTTTGGCATTTCTGGCTTGGTCCAGACACAGGCTGAGAGAAAGCCATCAAGTAGAGAGTAGCAATCTTGCAGAAGAATGCTCTCAACAAGTATTGGGATGGTGAGTGCGATAGGAGATGGGCAGGAGACCAACAGTGTCTGCTGCATACAGCAGCTGAAATTAGAGGTTTTCTGAACTCCTGAGAGCAAAGTTGAAAGAAAAGGCAGTTTGTCTTTCCCCATTTCTCTGGATGAGTTCAGATTATAACCATAGGATGTGAAGGAGAGAATTAGGTTGAAAGGAATTAACCATTACATTGAATTATGGCAGACTGAAGCAGGTGTATTTGTGTATGTATGTGACAGGGATAGAGGAAAGGCAGTGTTCACCAGTCCAGAAATGGCATAAGAAAATGAAGATTTCCTGACCTGTCATTTTCACCAAAAGTAATGGTGCAATTATAGGAAGTGTCTGGGTAGTGCTAAAATTCTGTTTGAAACTGGGGAACAAGTTCTTTTTCCATCTTATTTAGAATAATAAAGCTAAATGATTGTCTGTCCATCATCAAGGCCAATTAGATTTTCAAAATTCTCTTTACACCAATAAGTGTCAATTCTATGGGTATGTATTTTTTTCAACAGTTCACTGAGTTTCCTTATGCCATCTACTCCAACACATGGGGAATATATATTTCCTCTTGTTTTTACCATTCTTTGGGAATTGTTTAATCTCTAATCAAAGCCAGAGAAAATGAACTAGACATGATATCAGTGTTATTTCTTCATCTGTTGGGTAATTGTGTGTACTCTTTTGGTCTGAAGGGCCATGGCTTTACTCAGGAACAGTACGACTCATTTAGACAGTGGTAAAAAAGCATTCCTTCCTTTCTGGGTTCTCCTGGCTCAAATTCCAGTTTTAAATTATTGGGAATAAACGTAATTTGGTCTTGTGATATGTGATATATTCCATTGTTCTAAGGAAAAGGCATAAAATATTAATGAAGTAAAATGTTTTTTAGTGGTCTTTTAGGATAGAAGTTGAGTTCCATTGTTTATAAATAACCTTAAGGACTTTTAGATTCTTTTTTTTTCTTTCTTGTCCTTAAAAGGACAAGGTGAGTATTCTATGTGACTAATTTTTAAAGGTGGGGTAATGGACCATAGCCCAACAATGGAGCATAGCCTATTCAAACTGGTCTGTGAGCCAGCTAGATTGCTGCCCCACTTGTTGTACCATTTCAGTCTTGAGAGGCAATGTGAACAGATAGTAACCAGGGCCATCATGTACAGTTGTACCAGTTGTCTACAAAGACACCCAATCAAGTAGTTGAATTGAAATCCAGCGATACTCCACTCACCAAGCCATGTGCTCCAGGGCAGGGCTATTTCTGTCCCAGAGGAAGGGACACTTTTTCTTAATAAACACAGAGGTGGACAGATGGATTAATGAAAATCTTAGCCATAGCCTTCAAAAAGCATGAATTCTTCTGATTTTGAAAACAAGTTGTTTAGGCTTTCCTGGTGGGTTTTTCACTATTACCAATTCCACTACTGTGCTTCTCCAAGATATGGCAGTTTATATATAATACCTAGGACCTCTGTGCATTGTTGCAGGGTCCTTCCCCTCAATGCCTCCAGAAAAATGCAAAGCAGCCCAGCTGTCCCACAGTGCAGGGAAAATGGCTGCCTGATCGCTGAGGTCGGTAGGTCTTAATTCTCACAGACAAATTGGAGTGAGGAATTTTCCAGGCCATGTAAGAACTGTCCATCACCACAGATTTCTTGACCCTCAGAGTTAGCAAAGCAGCCTCTGCAGCACTGCCCTTTGGGGGATAATTCTGTGGAGACAGGCTAGGATTGACCGGGGGAAACAATTCTGATCACCTTTTTGGCAAGTAACATAAATACAGGGTGTTCAGAAGGCTAGTGCCAATTTAAGCTTTAATTACGTGGGCAGTGTAAACGCTATAAATCTACAACAAATAGCATCTGAAAGATTAATTATTAAAATTTTACAATAGTCATATGTTCCTATTAAATTCAACTTCCCCACCATCCTGTGCTATGTACCGCTCTAGTCAATTTTCAAACGTTGTAAACTTCCATCAGCGGCTGTTCAGTCATCATCCGGTAATTGAGGCTTCATTTCATACATGATGGGTTTTTTTTGGTTTTTTTTGTGGTACACGGGCCTCTCACTGTTGTGGCCTCTCCCGTTGCGGAGCACAGGCTTCAGACACGCAGGCCCAGCGGCCATGGCTCACGGGCCCAGCCGCTCGGCGGCATGTGGGATCTTCCCGGACCGGGGCACGAACCCGCGTCCCCTGCATCGGCAGGCGGACTCCCAACCACTGCACCACCAGGGAAGCCCATACATGATAGTTTTGACGTGACTCCCGCAAGAAACAGTCTAATGGGACTACATCAGGTGATGACACAGCCACCAGCCTGAGAAAACGTCACCCAGAAAACGTGGCATAAAAATATTAAATTTAAAATGGATTGTTTAAAATTTGTGAAAGTAAATGTGTCAAATAAATGGAAACAATCAAACTTCCAAAGGATGATTTTTGTAGGTTGTAACATTGATACTTCCGAGGTTGTTAAAGCTTAAAACTGCGTGAAGGGCCACCCTGTGAGGTCCTGCAGGAATGACATAGAACTCTCACATATGATCTTATTTAATCTGCACAGCACATCATGAGGGCAAATTACTGTCCCCACTTTACAATCCAGTAAACTGAGTCTTTAGGTCCGTGATGTCAACATGGTAGCCACCCGCCCTATGTGGCTACTGAACACGGGGGATGTAGTGAGTTGGAATTGAGATCTGCTATAAATCCAAAACACACCCAAGATTTTGAAGACTTGGTAAGAAAAATAATGTAAAGGAAGTATCTCATTAATACTTTTTAAAATACTGACCACATATTGAAATAAAAAGAGTTTGGAATTGGGTTAGATAAAAAATTTTTGAATTACTTCCATCGGTTTCTTTATACTTTTCAATGTAGATACTAGAAAATTAAAAATTACATCTGTGGTTCACATTATTTCTCTTGGACAGTGCTGCTCTAGACCAATGCATCAACACTGACCACCAACGAATATAAATCTACTCTATGTCCTGCTCCACAGTAAGGAATTGACTGGTTTGATGTGTTGTCCTTTTGGGGAGATTTGAAATTTCTAGGAGGTTTTTAGAGACTACAAAGTTTAACCAAAGAAATGTGTTTCTGATGATGGAAATTGGGGGCCATTTGGGGTATGCAGTAACTTATTCTACTGAAAGACAAAGTCAGCCCAGAATCAGGGTTGAGAGGCCATCAGAAAGATCACCTTGCATCTAAGCTCTTAGGACCAGTGGCCACCAGAATCTTCCATTCCTCTGTTGGCCTGGAAAGTGACACCAGTGCATCTGCAAAGTCATCAACGGTGATCAGCAATGTCAGATGAGAAACTGTTGCCAGCCTCCTTTGCTAAGGCGGGAGAGTACAGCATGGTTAGTTTGTAAGCTCATTTTTTCAACTCAATCATGCTTCCTTAACTGTATTTTAGAACAGCTATCAAATACCAAGAGATCCCACACAGGATCCTACCTGAGTGAAAAGATTTTGTTTCATCTAAGAACAGCATTTAAATATGCCCTGTGCTTATATCCAGAAAAGATGAAAACTCTAATTAGAAAAGATACATCCACCCCATGTTCATAGCAGCACTATTTACAATAGCCAAGGCATGGAAGCAACTTAAGTGTCCAGTGTCCAGTGACAGATGAATTGATAAAGAAGATGTGGGGTGTGTGTATATATATATATATATACACAATGGAATGTTACTCAGCCATAAAAAAGAATGAAATAATGCCAACTGCAGCAACATGGATGGACTTGGAGATTTCCGACTAAGTGAAGTAAGTCAGACAGAGAAAGACAAATATCATATGATATCACTTATATGTGAAATCTAAAAAAATGATACAAATGAACTTATTTACAAAACAGAAACAGACTCACAGACATAGAAACAAACTTATTGTTACCAAAGGGGAAGGGGGGCAGTAAATTAGGAGTTTGGGATTAACAGATGTACACTACTATATATAAAATAGATAAACAAAAAGAACCTACTGTATAGTGCAGGGAACTATATTCAGTATCTTGTAACAACTTATAATGGAAAAGAATCTGAAAAAGAATATATATATATATTACTGAATCACTTTGCTGTATACCTGAAACTAACACAGCATTGTGAAACAGCTATACTTCAATAAGTAAATAAGTAATAAATAAGTAAATCTGCCCTGTACCTTGCACTTCCTCCTCAGCAACTACCTGAAGGATCTGGACAACCAAGGAGACACATACCTGAGCCTTGAGCCTCCACTTCAACATCAGTAAAGTGGAAAATAACATCATCCACCTCACAGGATTATTGTGTGATTTAAATAAGACAGCAGTTATGAAAGCAGCTGCCTTTAGGTATATCAGTTAGCCTTTGCTGCATAACAAATGACTCCAAAGCTTAGTAACTTAAGTAAAAAAATTTTTTCTCAAAATTCCATGGTTAGCCTCACAGTTTTCCTGCCCTGGAGCTGGTCTCTCTTGGGCAGCTGCATTCAACTTCAGGGTTCGCAGAGTCTCTCTCTCCATGTGGCCCCTCCTCCTCCAGTGGGTTAGACTAGGCTTCCTCATATGGTGGGGGCAGCTTTCCCAGAGGGAAAGCCCCAGTGCACAAGCACTTACCAAGCCTCTCCTTCAGTCACATTTGCTGATGTCCCATTGGTGAAGGCAAGTCACACAGCCAACTCTAGACTCTCATGAGTGAGGAGTGTGGAGGAGGCATGTGTCATTGGAGGCCACTGATTACACAATTGAACAATTCCAGGCTACCATTTATTGAGTCCTTACTATGTGCCAGACACTGGGCTAAGCATTTCACATATCTGATGTCATTTAACTTATTGACAAATGGGGGAGTTGGGTGCCTTTGGCTACATTTTACAGATATGAAAGTGAGGAGAAGTGAGATTGAGCAACAAGCCCTGGAACCCACAAATAGGAAATCACTGAGCCATACATTGTCCTGGATCCCTCTAAAGTTTGTGTTCTGAAACCACTCATTATACCTCTCACTGAATATTAGGGCAAGGAAGGGAAAAGGAAAGGAAAGGGAAAGATTCTACTCTCTGCGGTGCCTTGAATTACTCTCAAGAACAACCTCTGGCCAATATTTTAGAGGTCTAAGGAAACAAAGCAAAGAGCTAAAGGAGCTAGGCAGCCCAGCTTGGAGAAATTCCTTGCTGTCAAAGGTAGGCCCCTTAGCATGAGAAGCCAAAGGACAGCAGGCAGACAAGCCTGGAGTGACCACTATTACACACATCACTCCAGCCCTGAAGTTGTTGGAAGCTGATAAAAACTAAGAAACCCATTAAGGACTTCCCTGGTGGAGCAGTAGTTAAGAATCTGCCTGCCAATGCAAGGGACATGGGTTTGAGCCCTGGTCCGGGAAGATCCCATGTGCCATGGAGCAACTAAGCCTGTGAGCCACGACTACTGAGCCTGCACTCTAGAGCCCGTGAGCCACAACTACTGAGCCCGCGTGCCACAACTACTGAAGCCCACGTGCCTAGAGCCCATGCTCCGCAACAAGAGAAGCCACCACAATGGGAAGCCCGCACACCGTAATGAAGAGTAGCCCCCACTCGCCAAAACTAGAGAAAGCATGCAGCAAAGAAGACCCAACACAGCCGTAAATAAATAAATAAATAAATAAATTTTATAAAAAGAAACCCATTGAGATTTTAGTACTATTTGATTTCCCCTTTTGTCCAATTCCACATTTATTTTTAAACCCTGCACATGAGGAAGCAAAGATATTAGACAAATTACATATTCCAACCAGCAGATAAAGTCAATGAAAGCCATCACAGACAAGCTTCAGCAGAATGGGACTGCCGTTATCTTTCTTAGAAAATGGGATCTGGCTTGGAAAGTGAGCGTCTCCATAGAGAAGTAAAAACCCTCTCCTTAGATAAAAATCTCATTAATAATTCTTTTCTCAAACAAGAGGAGAAGAAGAAAAGATTTGTTGAGACGGAGATCTCAGAAGCAGATAGCAGTGGTCCCCCAGTGCAGCCTGGAGGAGCTGGAGGAAGGCGCTAAATGTTATGTGAATGAGGATCATTAATATTCACGGCAGCATCTGGTGCTATGTTGCCAAGAGACAGTAATGAGAACAGAGCATCTTCCAGGTCTAATGGCACTGTGGCTGCCGCATCAATCCCGATGTCCCCAGAAATGAGATCTCTATCATTTGCAAACAGGGAAGCGTTGGTGGCTTGGCTGTCATTCCGGAAGGTCACTAAAAGATATGCAAGATGAACTACCCCTATTTCTTGGGCTGACACCCACCAGGTTCCCCCCACAGCTTCTCCTTTTCAGAGACGCTGTCTGACGTGGCAACTCTACAGACACAGAGGGAACTGGGAATCTGCCCTTGAGCCTCAGCACACTTTGTGAAATTCTGACTTCTTGGTTTTCCCTCCAAATATCTGCTATACACACTTTTTTGTAGGCATTTAACCTTATCAACCTTGCATTCTCAAAACGTGTGTGAAGGTCTTAGCTTCCCCAACTGTTAAGTTCCTGAACATCAGCGACCCAAACACGTAGTCATAACCCCTTAGCCCTGTGCCTCATTTGGTTTCTCCCAGGAGCAGACCCTGGGACAGAGATTTGACTTAAAATGTTTGTTTCTTTCCATGGTTAATGGGATTCTAATTTTTATATGTGCATGAGAGCCTTCACAAGAGAATGAAGACCTGAAGAACTGAACAGAACAGGCAGCTTTTAAATCTTTTAGACAAAGAAACAATACATTGGTGAAGAATTGATAAGTTACAGGGGTTTGGGCTGGGGTTAGTAAATGGTGAAGAAGTAACTAGGTAAGTTTAACCACATTTGTTTGCAGATTTCGCTGTTGCCATCTCTGGGCTGATAAGAGTCTATCTCCAGTAAAAGGAGAATTGATTTCCTGCTTTTAGGCAGAAAGGAGGAGATTTTTCTGCATTTACTGTTTCTTAATTGCTTTCAGGTGAAAATAATTTTTATACCAAAGAGGCATATTTGGGGGTGACATATTTTGATTTCCTTCAAACTTGGTCCAGCAATGGGAACAGGATCCAAAGTGAGCCATTCACTTAATTCTGGGACTCCTCTTGGACCACTTGGAAAAGAGAAACCATCTTCCTTATGGTATTGCTAGCTGTAAAAAGGATATAAGCTTGGGACTTCCTGGTGGCACAGTGGTTAAGAATCCGCCTGCCAATGCAGGGGACATGGGTTTGAGCCCTGCTCCGGGAAGATCTCACATGCCGCGGAGGTACTAAGCCCGTGCACCACAGCTACTGAGCCTGTGTGCCACAACTACTGAAGCCCACGTGCCCAGAGCCCGTGCTCCACAACAAGAGAAGCCACCACAATGAGAAGCCCGTGCACTGCAACGAAGAGTAGCCCCCGCTCGCCACAACTAGAGAAAGCCTGCTCACAGCAGCGAAGACCCAACGCAGACAAAAAATTAATTAATTAATTTAAAAAAAAAGAAAAAGAAAGGATGTAAGCTTGAAGACGAGGTGGCCAAGCTGAGAATTATGTCATAGAGGAGGGGGGAAATGGGCCATGAGGAAAGGGAGAGATGAGCCATGATGATGTTATTTGAGTTCCTGAATCCAACCATGCCTGCCATCTGACTTTTCTGTTACTTGAGTCAACAAATTCTTTTTCATAGAAGCTTCTTGGAGTAGGAGGACTATCATTTATAAATTCAAGAATTCTAATGCAGGGCTTCCCTGGTGGTGCAGTGGTTAAGAATCCGCCTGCCAATGCAGGGGACACGGGTTCAAGCCCTGGTCCGGGCAGAGCAACTAAGCCCGTGCGCCACAACTACTGAGTCTGTGCTCTAGAGCCTGCGAGCCACAACTACTGAGCCCGTGAGCCACAACTACTGAAGCCCGCACGCCTAGAGCCCGTGCTCCGCAACAAGAGAAGCCATCACAATGAAAAGCCCACGCACCACCACGAAGAGTAGTCCCCACTCGCCACAACTAGAGAAAGCCCGCGTGCAGCAACGAAGACCCAACATAGCCAAAAATAAATGAATAAAATAAATAAATTAAAAAAAAAGAATTCTAATACAGTCAACCAGTTATGTCAGCTTTAATCTCAGATTTTATCCCCGTCACATTGTTATTCATCCTTTCTGCCTCTCCTATCCAAATCCCAGCCCCTGTCTCCACCCTTCCTTCCTACCACCTTCCTACCTGATAATGGTGCTCAGTCTAGACCAGTGGTTCTCAAATGTCCCTGTGTAGCAGGACCTAGACAGCTTTTAAAAACAGATTTCTGGAATCTGTCCCCAGAGTTTCTGATCCAGTAGTTCTGAGGTAGAGGCCAAGAATTTGTAATTCTAAAAATTTCCCAGGTGATGAGAACCATTGTTCTAGAAATGCTGGTTTTCTTGATATGTCTCAACATATAAAGGACTCTCCCAGTCCAGGGCCTTCTTATGGATGTTCTTTCTGCCAGGAAGATGCTTTCCCTGGATATTACATGCAATTGAGTGCTGATAAATACTTAATGACTGACTATCTGAAAAAAAAATGTCCTGATTCATAGCATTTGCTGATTTCTGGTATGCAAATCCTCCCACTGTGGCTGATTTTAAGCTACCAATGTGAGGTCACTGAAGAGATGTGCCCCATCTGTTCTCAGGAGCCAGTGTGAGCTGGGTCAGTGCACCAGTGTTCAGGTGACATCATCATGTCTCTGCCCTACATCACCTCCTCCAAGAGGGCTTCCCTGATAACAGGATAAAATAGCACAACCATCCCCCAGTCATTCTCTCTTCTCTTTAGTTCATTTCATTAATTTCCACCCATGATGTAAAGATAATTTACCTGGAGGGGGATGAAGATGAAAGATCAAATTAACCAAAGTCCATATGGTAATGTAGGTAGGACATTTTAGTATTTGTTGGCAAGTCAAGATGACTTACTTAGACTCCCAGTGGTGAATAAGTGTCTAAGAAGCTGCTTTAACCACTGTCTCAGAATTCTTTCTGGTTCCCTACAGTCTGTCTTGGAGATCTCTCTTTGGATGGGTGTATGTCAAGTCCCATAAAGAGAATTTTTAGAAACCAGAGTTGAGAAATTAAGATTACTTGCATTTTCTTTACTTCCCAAACTGTTAAGAGTGGACACCACAATAACTTAAAATTTGAAAAGTCTTGAAATCTGGAAATCTTAACCCTTCCTTCCTCCACAAAGCCCTGAAAGTAAAACTCTGGTTCATTCTCCCGACCCTCCATCTGTTATCCTGACATTCAATTACCACTAAAGGGAAATGGGGGAGCCAAATTGATGTCCTGCAGGAGGCCAGAGCTCTGCAGAGCTTCCCTCTGCCCAGTGAAGTCATCAGTCTTTGAGTCTGCACAGCCCACGGTGAAGACGGGGCAACTGAGAGCCTGAAGCTGGGGCAGCCGGACTACAAAGGGGATATGGCTGGGAGTGGGGGCGGATTAGGAAACTTCCCCACCAGGAGCTAACTCGGTTTTTTGTTTTTTTTTGTTTAAAGGGCTTCAAATGCTTGGCCTTTTTATTTATTTATTTATTTTTGGCTGTGTTGGGTCTTCATTTCTGTGCGAGGGCTTTCTCTAGTTGTGGCAAGCGGGGGCCACTCTTCATCGCGGTGCGCGGGCCTCTCACTATCGCGACCTCTCGTCGCGGAGCACAGGCTCCAGACGCGCAAGCTCAGTAGTTGTGGCTCACGGGCCTAGTTGCTCCGCGGCATGTGGGATCTTCCCAGACCAGGGCTCGAACCCGTGTCCCCTGCATTGGCCGGCGGAATCTCAACCACTGGGCCACCAGGGAAGCCCAGCTAACTCGGTTTTGATACATGTCAGCTTGCAGAGCCCTGTCCCAGGTGCAGTGATGACCAAGCAACAGAGGAAGAGAGGGGAGCAAGCTAGGTTCGTGGGTTGGCAGGCTGGCTGCCCTAGCAGGACCTCCCAAGCTGTCTGCCCTTGACATGTGTAAGGTCGGATCTTAACAAACGGCACCGCGAAACAGAGGAAAGCTTCAAGTGAGCTTTATTAGGGAGCGCTCCCGGGCGAGGTTCACTGGTCCGAGAGAAAGGGGCCAGAGAAGTCGCACCTGGGCGAGGGTTGGGCAAGATTTTATAGGGGAAGAAGGGAAAGGGGTGTGGTGAATCTGGGAGGGCGCAGGGTATTCCTTATTTGGTGGTCTTTTCCGGGTATCCTGGGGGACCGTTAGTCCCGCCCCTCGAAAGGCGGGTAGGCTGGGCTGGGTTCAAAGTCCCCAGGTCAGTTCCTGGAACTGGGTGGTCCGGAGAATTTCGGTCTGATGCAACCTGTGAATCTGATTGTGTTCCCCTGCCTCGGGCCAGTTGGCCTTACAACATGGACAACATGCGCTTGTGGTCCAGTCCGCATCTGTGGACATCCAGGATTGACTGGTTTATTTTTCACTCTGGTCACAAACCCAACCCATCAAAGATTAGAATGTATGCCAGAATGATGCAGTTTATTAATTTGCTGTAGAGACGATGCCTTTTCAGTATTCAGAGCATACAGGTTCGCCATCCAAGATGTCTTTTTCCCAGGATGAAGGTAGTTGGAAAGCTAACGCAATCATTAGAAGGCTGCCTGCAGGGTTTATGAGAAGGCAGAGTGTCAGAGCAAAGGGACATGGGAGGTCTTGTGTGATCATTTATCCTGCACATGGCAGAATCTAGCAGATTTACTCTGCCACAAAAGGACAAAAGTGGGACTAGATAAGGCAGGCACCCTGTCCTTCATATGGGTGGAAACTGGAAGCATTTCAGCTCTCTCATTTTCCATTGCATTATTATCAGCCACTAACAGCCCCTGGGCATGGACTTGCTACAGTCTCCAAGAATGTAGTTTATCTCAAATTAATTAAGTGTTAAGTGATTTTTTTTTTTTTTTTTTTTGCGGTACGCAGGCCTCTCACTGCTATGGCCTCTCCCGTTGCGGAGCACAGGCTCCGGACGCAACGTGCAGGCTCAGCGGCCATGGCTCACGGGCCCAGCCGCTCCGTGGCATGTGGGATCTTCCCGAACCGGGGCACGAACCCGTGTCCCCTGCATCGGCAGGCAGACTCTCAACCGCTGTGCCACCAGGGAAGCCCAGGTAATATATTCTTGATGAGATTCTAGGTGACAGCCTTGAGCCCTTTTAGTAATTTGAGAAACATTTCAGCTTCATCATCCAAAAACATTGTTCTGAATGTCCAGTGACCTTTACTGGACGTGTCCCCAAATTCTAGAGTAAACTTTGTTTGGGTCATGAAGTTTCCTGGGTACTGGGTTCCAGACCCAGGTGTTGGTTCTTTATCTAATTCCTTCTTTTCCCTCTCTTTCTTCCTTGAAGCAAGATTCCTGAATCTATTCCTGTATTTACCCTCCTCTGATGACATTGTCTCTGGCCCCAGGGAGTCTGGAAGGAGGGGAATCTCCTTGACAGTGATTTAAGTAGTCCCAGCTAATAAAATGTGTGATTTAAGTAATCCTGGCTAATAAAATGTGAGGTCTAAGAGAAGTTATTTGGGAAGGATTCCTAATGACATAAGGAAATAGCCTCAGAGTAAATAGCCTCATTTCTTTCCATTGAACAGTTAAGTGCAAATAAGGCGTGGCACTGGGGAGCCATTTGGGAACCAAAAAGGAAAACCTGAAGATCTGAAATAGGGTGGAATCTGATCCTTGATGACCTCGTGGAACCACTGAATTAGTCAACCTTGGTGCCGCTCTCTGGCAACACTCCTTGTGAGAGGTAATGATCCCCTCACTGCTCAAGCCATTTTTTTTTTCCTGCGGTACATGGGCCTCTCACTGTTGTGGCCTCTCCCGTTGCGGAGCACAGGCTCTGGACACGCAGGCTCAGTGGCCATGGCTCAAGGACCACAGCCACTCCGCGGCATGTGGGATCTTCCCGGACCGGGGCATGAACCCGTGTTCCCTGCATCGGCAGGCGGACTCTCAACCACTGCGCCACCAGGGAAGCCCTCAAGCCATTTTGAATTGAGATTTTGTGTTTCTTGCAGCTAGAAGCTCCTTCACTGGTACATGTGGTTATGGGTTCTAACATTACAATCAGTTGTTCTATGTGTCTAGGTCACTGTGAACAGATCACTCAATGGCTCTAGACTCCCATTGCTTCATCTTCAAAGTTGGCAAGTTGAAGGAAAGTCTTTCTTCCTTTCCTTTTAACCTTGACATTCGGAGTTTCTGATTTCTCTTCTGTGGAATACAATGAAGAAATCCCTAATTCATCTCTGCTTTTCATTTCCTGGACTCTCAAGGTAGATGAGCTTTCCCCTCTGCTCCTTCATTCCAAGGTTTGAACCAGATGTTCTATGTGTCAGGATTACCTGCTATATAATTCATTTCTCTTGGATCGTCTTAGAACCTGAAGGGGATCAGAATATGCCACCCCCAAATATGCCACTTTGGCATAAGGGTTATTTTGAGCTGAAGGCAACTGATGTGGTTAAAGTTCTCCACCCACTCCTTATCTGCCAAAAAGCAGGGCATTAAGTTTTCTTTGAGGAAGGTGTCCCCCTGTACCAGGACAAAGAGACTGACTCTTATCTCTGGAGATGGGGTGGGGTAGTGGTCACACTGAGATGAATCTGCATAAACAGACTTTACTAAAATAACGCTTCTCTTCCAATAGATTTCCTTATATATTTCCTAGTCATATTCCCACAATTTATCACCCCTAAGAACCCAAACCCCCTTTCCTTTTCCTAGTTGCTTCTCCACAGTTTATTACCCTTTGTTTAAATGGTAAAGTTAAACCCCAGTTTAACTTCTTCTGTGAGTTTTTACTTCTTTTCTGTGAATCTTCCATGTACGTAAAAAATATTAACGTCATTTAAAAAAAAATAAATTTATTTCTTTATTTATTTTTGGATGCGTTGGGTCTTCGTTACCGTGCCCGGGCTTTCTGTAGTTGTGGCGAGCAGGGGCTACTCTTTGTTGTGGTGCATGGGCTTCTCATTGCGGTGGCTTCTCTTGTTGCAGAGCACAGGCTCTAGGCGTGAGGGCTTCAGTAGTTGTGGCACGTGGGCTCAGTAGTTGTGGCATGTGGTCCCAGTAGTTGTGGCTCGTGGGCCCTAGAGTGCAGGCTCAGTAGTTGTGGCTCACGGACTTAGTTGCTCCTTGGCATGTGGGATCTTCCCGGACCAGGGCTCGAACACATGTCCCCTGCATTGGCAGGCAGATTCTTAACCACTGTGCCACCAGGGAACCCCCTCAACTTTAAAATTGTATGTTTTCTTTGTTAACCTGTCTTCCGTCGGTTTAATTTGCAGGCTTCCGGTACTAACCCTAAGAGGGTAGAGGAAAGTTTACCTTCCTCCCAAACTCCAACACTCCTAAGTTTTCTCACAAGATAAAAACAGGACTTAATGACTCTACAACACCTTCCAATCTAACTTTCCACAGATTAAAAAAAAATCATGGTAGGATTACTTTTCAGTGATAACCTCTGTTAAAACGTTCTTATGGAGCAATATATTTATTTATATTTACGAACATTCCAACACTTATTCTGCAACTTCTCCCAGCCCAGCTAGACCTGTGGCTTTGGAGGATAAAAGGTCCCCTCAGCCTTTAGCCTTTCACCCAGTTGTTCTAGCCACAGAAAGACACTTTCTTTAGGAAGTTGAAACCAGCGTGGAATATTACGGTTAGGTCATGACAGAGGAAATGGGGACTGGAAGAAAGGATATTAAAGGTGGTAAGTATGTCCACCCAGCAATGAATGAAAGAATAAATTGACGAGGGAGTGTTTCAGGAATGTACTGTAATTCTCTAGCCTATAGCCATTTTGACAAACATTGGAGCAAGACCAATGCCCCCAAACACACACACAGACACACACACACACTACCAACAAATACTAATGGAGTATTTCTGGTTCTTAAGCACACCAGCCACTTTGCCAAGGAGCTGATTGGTTGAACTATCCTGCCAACTCACAGAGAAAAAGCTAGCCATCTTAAGACTTGTATTCCCCACACAGCCACAAAGGTAAATATCTGGTTCTCACATAAGAAAAAAAAAAAGCTCTATTGACTTCTCTGAATTAGGACGATAACTGCTTGAGAATTAACAATACCTCCAAAAATTACAGATTTGACATCAGACAATATTTTGATATCTAATTCATTTTGTCATGAATTCCAGCTCCTTTTTTATTTAGAAAGTTATATATCATGCAGGATTTATGTTCCTGCTGGCTATCTTTCAGTTTATTCAGAACACTTGGGTTTTTGTGTACCCAACAGGTGTAGTATTGAGAGAAAGAAAGCTTAAAAATAAGTCAACAGGAAATAACATAATGCAGTTAGACTAGTAGCTTTTGCAGCCAGTTTATATAGCATCTGCAATTAAGCTAGCGTTCTATGAACCATTAAAAGGGGAAAAATAACCACGAGTTTCTTGAAAGAATATGTTCACAGTCTGATTATCTATGGGTCTGTTCTGTATGGAATATTTTCTGCTTCTCTGCTCCATGCTGATGAGTTTCATGCAGGGCAAATACTGACAATGGATTCTTGTTATTCAATCTACATAAAGTAACACAGAGAAGAGTAATTTGCAAGCTACTGATACTGATTTTAGATACTCAGTTCAGGGAGAAGATGGCAGTAGGGCTACAATTGATTTAATAGGTTTGTGAGACCCCCTGACGCTGAAACACCACAATACTACAACTCAGACTGCTGTCATTATATTTACCTCATCAAGGCCATCAAAATGTGGGTTTTCCCAAGGAAGTCTGGGATGGGCATCTGAAGTGTAGGAGATTGAATTATTGGTCAGCCTGGGCTTGCCTGGTAAACACAATATAAGAAGAACACTGATGCAGTGTGATACAGGTTGGGGCCCCAACAGAAGCCAACCCCCAGGTGTCAGTATTCGCTTGGAAGGTGATCCCAGGAAGCCTCGATAGGGGAGGGGAGGAGCGAGACAAGGAAAGGAAGGAAGCTGCGTTAGTTTGGGTTCTCCAAGAAAGATAGGATTAGACATGCAAGAGATATATTGGGAAACCACCTGTGAGGTTAAAAATGCAGATGGAGGTCTTCCCTGGTGACGCAGTGGTTGAGAGTCCGCCTGCCGATGCAGGGGACACGGGTTCGTGCCCCGCTCCGGGAAGATCCCACATGCCGCGGAGCGGCTAGGCCCGTGAGCCATGGCCGCTGAGCCTGCGCGTCCGGAGCCTGTGCTCTACAGTGGGAGAGGCCACAACAGTGAGAGGCCCGCGTACCGCAAAAAAAAAAAAAAAAAAAAGGCAGATGGAGCAACACTGTTTACAATAGCCAAGATGGGGAAGCAGCCTAGGTGTCCATCGACAGATGAATGGATAAAGAACATGTGGCATATACATACAATGAAATATTACTCAGCCATAAAAAAGAATGAAATATTGCCATTTGCAGCAACATGGATGGACCTAGAGATGACCATACTGAAGTGAGTCATTACTTACTTACATATTGAATGAAGTAAGACAGAGAAAGACAAATATCCTATGATATCACTTATATGTGGAATCTAAAAAACTGATACAAATGAACTTGCAAAACAGAAACAGAGTCACAGACATAGAAACAAATTTATGGTTACCAAAGGGATGGGGGAGGGATAAATTAGGAGTCTGGGATTAACAGATACACACTATTATACATAAAATAGATAAACAATAAGGTCCTACTGTATAGCACAAG
Organism: Aethalodelphis obliquidens; assembly: GCF_003676395.1. Taxonomy (NCBI): domain Eukaryota; kingdom Metazoa; phylum Chordata; class Mammalia; order Artiodactyla; family Delphinidae; genus Aethalodelphis; species Aethalodelphis obliquidens. The sequence goes on from NW_020837962.1 coordinate 19,675,422, forward strand.
GACCCATATTCAACATCTTGTAATAACATATAATGGAAAAGAATCTGAAAAAGAATATAGAGATATAGAGATAGAGAGAGAGAGAGAGAGAGAGAGTAACTGAATCACTTCGCCATTCACCAGAAACTGACACAACATTGTAAATCAACTTTACTTCAGTTAAGAAAAAGATGCAGATGGAGCTGCAGGTATCACCCCTGTAGAGCAGAAGGAAGGAAGAAGTGTTGGATGGGAAAGTCTGACACTGCGGTGAGTTCTAAGGACGTTTTGGCAAAGCTAGTGGCAAGTCCCTGAGCCACCGTCAGCTGTCAGAGGAGCCCCGTGTCTCCCAAGACTGGGCCTGCCTCAGTTTCCTTGCTGTGCTGAGACCCTGGCAGCACACAACCCATGGGAAGCATAGACGTGGAGCCAACACAGTGATGGATTTCAGAGCACATTAGTGGGACGTGGGTCTTCCACACTGTCTGTGGTCAGAGATCTAAGAGGTGCATTTTCATGGATAACACAGAAGTCAGTTCAGAGTGGGAGGGTGGGAAAAACTGAGCTTAAAACTACTGGTGAACTCTAGGAGGTTGTGTAGAACACACATCAGAGATGTCACACCTAAGGGGTGAGAAAGCTGGGGTATGTAGTGGCTCTGGGTGATTCCCTAGGCATTAACTCCCCAGCGCTTCCCACCCTGCCCTGCACATAGGCCCAGCCTGCTCCTGAGGGGCTCACAGAAAGCCCTCAGGAAGAGTCCAAGATGCTCATAGTCGGAATTAGGAAGCTGTCCACTCATACAAAGCGAAGGGATGCAGGTGGTTACTGGAAGTATCCTGTGTATCCCTAGTAAGAAAAGAAGAACAGAAAGTACAAGCATTACATGATCTGCCCCGGGCATATCATATGACTGGACGTCCTGTGCTGTCTTCATCCTGGCAGGGTCAGCCCAGGACTCTGGGCGGTGCATACTGGTCACTCTCCTAGGTAAATGAGCCAACAGAGTTCAGAGACACGACTCCAGTCACAGGGAGGCAACTGTCACCATCCAGTCATTCATACTGTGGGCAGCTGGTCCCATAAAATAAAGTATGGGGAGAAAGGCTTCCAAATAAATGTGCTTCACAGGGTCTGTCCAGGAGGGCAGACATACACTGGAACATCACTAATCGATTCCAGATTGCATTCAGGCCAAGCCTTAAACACAACTTAATAGGTCCAAACACCCACTACCGAACAACTGGAGGTGACACGTGAGAGGATATCTTTTAGGTATATATGTACATAGTTGAGAGGAAAAGTTTTTCCTTTATCCTTCTAGGTTCTTTGGCTGATCTAATAATCAAATTGACATAAGACAGATTAACAGGAGAAAAAAAAATTTTTAATTACATACATACACGGACCGCACAAGGATTATGAGACCCAAGGACGAGTCAGAGAGCGAAGTATATGCCATCGTGAGCTGATGAATGGGCTAGGGGCTCGGGGCTTTGAAAGGGAGGAGGGTGATTCAAAGGATGATAAGAAGAGCAGAGCTTTGGTAATTAGATGTTTGCCCTGCCGTAGAGATGGGTCATTCAGATAAAAAGTTATCTCTTGGTAATAGCTCTCTTTCTGGGCCAGGTCCCTATCTAAATTCTTTTAGGTAGTTTAGGGTGAAAGATTGTTTTTGGCTTATTTCTTTGAATCGGCTGGGTCTTGAATGCCTTCACCTCAAAACAGTCTGCGTGCCAAAGTGGCGCATTTTGGGGAGGCTCGTCCTGAAAACCTTCAGTTTCTTTAGGTGTATGTCTCATATATATGTGTATGTATATATATTTTTACATATATACAAGTATATACATATTTTACATATATGTATATATTTTAAGTATGTATATCTCTTTTAGGTATATATGTAAGATATACATATATCTATTTCATATATATATTTTAGGTATGTGTATATATTTTAAGTGTATATATCTAATATATTAGATATATATATCTAAGATATTCATGTCTTTATATATTATATAATGTATTTTTTATATACATATACATATATTATATATTAAAATATTATATATATTAGTTTGAGGACTGTACCAAATGTGGCCTGGGAGTCATAGTTTTCCTCTAAATTATCAAAGTTATTTTTAGATACTCTGGCCAATAGACACTAAACTAAAGGGAATGGGTTTCTGGCGTAGGACCGAGGCAGCGGTGTGGAATGTTTCGTACCTGCCATGACTCAGGGTGCTGTCGGTCTTCATGGAGTAGGGCCTGGAAGAGTCTGCACTTAAACTCTTTTTTTTTTTTTAATTTTATTTTGCCATTTAACATACAGTAAGATATTTTTTTTTAATGCTTTTCTTTTTTTAAAATTTATTTAATTTATTTATTTACTTTGGGCCACGTTGGCTCTTTGTTGCCGCATGCGGGCTTTCCCTGGTTGCGGTGAGCGTGGGCTACTCTTCCTTGTGGTGGGTGAGCTTCTCATTGCGGTGGCTTCTCTTGTTGCGGAGCACAGGCTCTAGGCCTGTGGGTTTCAGTAGTTGTGTCACGCAGGCTCAGTAGTTGTGGAGCACGGGCTTAGTTGCTCCGCGGCATGTGGGGTCTTTCTGGACCAGGGCTCAAACCCCTGTCCCCTGCATTAGCAGGCGGAGTCTTAACCACTGCACCACCAGGGAAGCCCTGCACTTAACCTCTTAAACCCATATAGGAAGAGGGAGGTGGTGGGTTAGTATCAGCCTCAGGGGATCAATGTGCTTCTGTTTTAATTAGCATGACAATGGAAAAGTTAAAAGCCAGAGTCCCTAGACCGAGATGCCAAAGACTTCACAGGCTCTGAACTGACCTGGGGTCAGGAAGCCATCACCACACCCTTATTGCCAAGAACACGTCACTTCGGCTATGACCCATCCTGATAAATGGGTCCCTCGTGGCCTCCCTTCTGAGAGCCTGGGACCTCTACTGCCACAGTGGCTGGCCAGCTACGACTGCCAAGATCACATCCCTGCAGAAACATAAGAGGGAAAGATGGAGCTGGACAGTCTCTGTTTCACTTCTGCCTTCCAAGTACCGCAGGTGTCTCCTGGAAGTGCAAGGGAGTCTTTTAAATGTGGGATTTATCTTTCCAACCTCTAGCAATAAGGCTATCGAGGTGGAACGGAGTGGAGTGGACAGGGCCAAACTGGAACATCTGCTCCACTCTGCTTTCTTGCCCAGTGTCTTCATTTAGAGACTTCTTTCCCACAAAAGTAGAAATGACTGATGGCAGACCAGGTGCTACTCTTTCCAGGTAGGTCTATATGAACTGACAATTTAAAAATAGTAGGAATTTTAATTGTGTGATGAAATAAAATTTATATTTTAAGACAAGACAAGAAAAAAATTAAACATCAAATTCTCTCTCTGTGTTTGTTTGGGCCTCCTCTTCCCTCCCTAATGTGCAGTGTGCATCTGCATTACACATTAACCAGAGCTCCTCAAAGATGGGAATGCCTGCTCCACGGTAAAGGTCAACTTCTTTTTCTTTTTTGTAAAGATCAATTTTTTTTTTCTTTCTTCTGATGCTAGCAGTGTAACTTCTTAAAAGAATAGTGTTTGGGATGGCACAGTGGTTAAAAATCCACCTGCCAATGCAGGGGACACGGGTTCCAGCCCTGGTCCGGGAAGATCCCACATGCCGCGGAGCAACTAAGCCCGTGCACCACAACTACTGAGCCTGTACTCTAGAGCCCACGAGCCACAACTGCTGAAGCCCGTGTGCCTAGAGCTCGTGCTCCGCAACAAGAGAAGCCGCTGAAATGAGAAGCCCGCACACCGCAATGAAATGTAGCCCCTGCTCAGCACAACTAGAGAAAGCCCGCACGCAGCAACGAAGACCCAACGCAGCCAAAAATAAATAAATTAATAAATTAAAAAAAAAAAAAAGAGGATAACATTCATTCCCAGCTCTGTAGGAGGTCATGGTGACTTGCTGCTGGCTTTGCATGTGCTTACCAGGACTATGTGTCCTTGGTGAACTTTATATAAAAGGTCAGTATGTCATTTTGATGTACGATCCTTTGTCTCAAAAATGTATATGGGGCTTCCCTGGTGGCTCAGTGGTTAAGAAGCCGCCTGCCAATTCAGGGAACACGGGTTCCAGCCCTGGTCCGGGAAGATCCCACATGCTGCGGAGCAACTAAGCCCGTGTGCCACAACTACTGAGCTAGTGCTCTAGAGCCCGCAAGCCACAACTACTGAAGCCCGCGTGCCAAAGCCCACGCTCCACAATAAGAGAAGCCACCGCAATGAGAAGCCCACGCACCACAACGAAGAGTAGCCCCCGCTCGCTGCAACCAGAGAAAGCCTGTGCACCACAACGAAGACCCAACGCAGCCAAAAATAAAAATAAATAAAATAAATAAATTTATTAAAAAAAATGTATATGACTGTGCCTTCGACTTCTAACAGGCGGAACAGTTCTCAGAGCTTTCTTAGAATCTCCGTCCCGGGTTATAATCCTCAGTTTGGCTCGAATAAAATTCTCTTTTTCTCTTCTTAACTTGATAGTTAATTGAATTTTCATTGAAAAGTGGAAAGATAGCAAGGTACAGGATATTTATAAAATTATACCCTATTGGGAGAATGATGTGTGTGTCCATGCACGTGTGTTTGTGCATATAAATGTGTGTTTGTGCATGTGTGTGCACACATATATACCTGTACAAAACATATATACTTATATAAGACTATGCATGTATCCACATACATAAATAAAAATATAACATAGAAAAAGTCTAGAAGGATATACACCATACACAGTAACAATGATTAATATGCTGGAGGTAGGAATAAGGGATAATGTGAGAGAGAAATGATTAATTTTCATAGCTTTGTTACATTTTAAAGTCTTATAAAGAATTTATATGACTTTTTGTAATATTTAATTTAATTTAATAAAATATTATATGGGAAGGGTCATGGCAGGGTCTTCTAGGGTGCTGATCTGGGTGGTATCCATATATGTAAAAATTCACTATCTATCTAGATATAGATATAGATAGATATAAAGTTTGCATAGTTTACTATATGTAATATATTCTTTAATAAAACAAAGTTTAAAACTAACAAACGGGGTCTTCCCTGGTGGTGCAGTGGTTGAGTCTGCCTGCCAATGCAGGGGACATGGGTTCGTGCCCCGGTCCGGGAAGATCCCACATGCTGCGGAGCGGCTAGGCGCGTGAGCCATGGCCGCTGAGCCTGTGCGTCCAGAGCCTGTGGTCCGCAACGGGAGAGGCCACAACAGTGAGAGGTCCTTGTACAGCAAAAAAAAAAAAAAAACAAAACTAACAAACGAATGATTTAAGTGAAATAGTAAAAGAATAATCTCAGACACTCACCAGGCGTAAAAGAACATGTGGCCGCCACATCTAAACAATAGCAAGTCATGTGACCCTAGGTAAGTCACGTGGCTTCTCAGAGAGTCAGTTTTACTCCTCTGCAAACCACATATTATAATAGTAGCTATCCCAGTGCTACCATGAGAATTAAATGAGTTAATCTATATAAACTGCTTATGAGTGCCTAGACACACAATAGTAACTATGGAAAGGGTCCTGTTCTTATCCGTCAGAGTAATTGTGTTAGTTTCCTAGGGTGACCATAACAAATTACCACAAATTGGGCGGCTCAAACCAACAGAAGTGGATTCTCTCATAGTCTGAGAGTCCAGAATCCAAAATGAAGGTGTTGTCAGCTGGATTGGTTCCTGTGAATATTCTGATGGAGAACCTCTCATGCCTCTCCCTTAGTTTCTGGTGTCTGCTGGCAACCCTTGGCGTTCCTCAGCTTGTAGATACATCCCTCCAGTCTCTGCCTCTGTCTTCACACGAGCTTCTTCCCTGTGTGTCTGTCTCCCTATGTGTCCTCTCCTCTTCTTTTTTTTTTTTTTTTTTTGCTCCGGACGCGCAGACTCAGCGGCCATGGCTCACGGGCCCAGCCCTTCCGCGGCATGTGGGATCTTCCCGGACCGGGGCACGAACCCGTGTCCCCTGCATCGGCAGGCGGACTCTCAACCACTGCGCCACCAGGGAAGCCCTCCTCTTCTTATAAGGATACTAGTTAGTGGATTTAAGGCCCGCCCTAAAATCTAGAGTGACCTCATCCTGACTAACACCTGAAAAGACCCTATGTCCAAATAAGGTCACATTCTGTGATTCCAGGTGGACCTGAATTTGGGGGTGACACTATCCAACCGACTGCAGTAAAGCATCACTATTCAGAGATGATAAACATTTAAAGGGCAGGGGGAGTATCTCATTCTCCCAAGAGGCTGTCTGCAATCAGAATCCCTGACTACCAATATTTGTAGACTTCTATTTTATTGTTTTTAATACAAAATAAAGTGCCAAGTGAGGATAAATCATGTAACTCCTATGGCTATAATCCAGCCTGTTGTGTTGACAGCAATATCATCTGGCATAAATAAAATGCAAACTTTTCCCCACAGTCAATAATAAACAAATATTATGAATCTCCCAAGTCTTGGGTAAACTCTCTATTGGCTTCCCTTGATTTTAATACGTAAGACTGGCCTCTGTGATACTTGAGGTTGCTTTTTAAATGTGCCACTAGAGGGAGAAAAGGTTGTATGTTTGTTTTTGAAGCACATATTGCAGGATAATGAGGTTTTCTTTGTGCAATTACTGTGAGTATGAGCTCCATGTGTGTGATTGCAGAGTAATTTCATCTTAATTTCGATGATGCATACTGCACTGCAGATCAAAGTGAAACAGGATGAATCACAAGCTGTGTTCCTATTAAAAGTATATTGTTTGGATGGAGATGGGAATCTATAACAGTTCAAATGCTTTCTTTAATCACAGAAGTTCAAATTCTGTCTTTAAAATTGGACTTTTGCAAAGTGAGGATGGGCATTGCATTACACACAAAATGGCTTCTAAAAAGAACTGTGGTATAGAAACTTGAGAAGATGGAAGATGCGATCAAAAAGCTTCAAGATTTCCCGTTTGGAGCCCAAGGTATGACTTCTCAGCTTTGCTTTTGTGCAAATGTGGGCACCAGGTAGCTAAGCAGTGGTCCAGCCCTGAGTCAAATAATAGCAATAATAACGATCACTTAGGTGGTACTTATTCTGTACCAGTGCTTTACATATATTAACTCATTTAACCTTCACAACAACCTTTTAAAGTATATATTCTATTATTATCCTCATCTTACAGATAAGGAAACTGAGACCTGTGTTTACAAAGGCAGTGAGCACTAAAGCTGACTGCAGGGTCTGGACTCTTAGCCACGATGCTCTGCAGCCTTTCAAGGTAAATGTACATGGTCCGAAGTCCCACCCATATGCTTTCATAATGTACTACATCACAACAAACCTATTGGAATTCCTGAAATTAAAAAACAAAAATTGACAATGCCAAGTGCTGACAAGGATTTGGAGCAACTGGAACTCTCGTACACTGTTGGTGATAATGCACAATGATTCGGCCCCTTAGGAAACAATTTGGCTATTTCTCTTGCAAAGTTAAATACACAATTACCACGTGATACAGAAATCCCACTTCTAAGTACTTACCCGAGAAAAATAAAAAATTATGTCCACACAAAAACCCATGAGTGAATATTTATAGCTGCTTTATTTGTATTCAACCACAACTAGAAACAATCCAAATGCCACTCAACTGGTGAATGAAAAAAACTATTATGCATCCACATAAAAGAATACTACTCAGTAACAAAAAGGAATGAACTTGTGCAAAAACAAAATCTCCTATAAATGATGCTAAATGAAACAAAGCAGACTCAAAAACCTACATTCTATTTGAGTTTATTTATATGACATTCTGGAAAAGACAAAATGATAAGAATAGAAAATGTACATTGATTGCCAAGAGCTAGAGGTGGGGGAAGAATTGACTATAATGGGACAGTGTGAGGGAATTTTGGGGAGTGATGGAACTATTCTGTTTCTTGATTGAAGAGGGGATAACACAACTATATTTGTTTGTCCAAACTCATAGATCCATACACTAGAAAGGATGGATTTTTCTGTATGTAAATTTAAAAGTAAAAAACAGGGACTTCCCTGGTGGTCCAGTGGTAAAGAATCTGCCTTCCAATGCAGGGGACGTGGGTCCGATCCCTGTTCGGGGGAACTAGGATCCCACATGCCGCGGAGCAACTAAGCCCGTGCACCACAACTCCTGAGCTCACGCACCTCAAGTAGAGAGCCTGCGTGCCACAAACTACAGAGCCCACACACTCTGGAACCTGTGCACCGCAACTAGAGAGAAGCCCAAGCGCCACAGTGAAAGATCCCACATGCCTCAACGAAGATCCCGTGTGCTGTAACTAAGACCTCATGCAGCCAAAAATAAATTAAATAAATAAATAGATCTTTAACAAATAATAATAAAAATCAATATAAACAATAAGAGCTGGATTCAAATTCAGATTATCTGACCACAGCACACTGCCTTTTCCAACATGTCCTGGATGCGAATACTTGGGAATGCTACAACTCCTTGCATCACCACTTTCTTCATCTGCAAAATGGAGACAGTAATACCCACATCACAGGGTTGCTAAAAGATCATGTCAGTGTCTAGGAAACAAAAGCCATATAAGGGATTTTAAAAGAGAGAATGTAATTACACAGATACTGGAGGAAAGCAAAAGGAAATACTAAGGTAGTAACTGCAGGAAGCCGCTACCTCCTTGGGGCCAGAGGGACAAAGGGAAGAAATCAGAGTTCTGACAGTTTCCAGGAGGAGGAGCCCCGAGGATCTACACCCAGATCTTTAAAGAGGGTGGGCGTACCACAGCTGTGGCAGGTCCTTCTAAGGGGATATGAGGCAGGCTCTGGGAGTGCAGGATGAGGCTGAAAACTAGAGCTAACGAGTGCCCCTGGGGAAAGTGCTATGGCGGGACCACGCTGACAAGCATGGCAGCAAGACTGGAATAATGAAGCCTCCCTCCCCTTGCCCTGCTGAGCCCCACCTCCAGCCTTCCACTCTCCCTTAGAGCCTTTTCTTAGCAGAACCTGCCCAGAAGCCAGCTGACAAGGAGCCATGGAGTTCACCAGGCCGGGCATCCAAAGGTAGAGCATAGACTGGTGGGTCTGGAGCAGAGAGCCTAGCAACAGTCAGAGGCATGTACTCAGCACCCATTTACTCACTCACTCATTCATTCATTCCTCAAAAATGTGTTGAGGATCAAGTACTCAGCTAGACAAGGCTCCCTCCTTAAGGAGCTAAAACTAAATAAGAAAAAAGTCTAGGGAGGGTGGGAGGGAGGGAGACGCAAGAGGGAAGAGATATGGGAACATTTGTATATGTATAACTGATTCACCTTGTTATAAAGCAGAAACTAACACACCATTGTAAAGCAATTATACCCCAATAAAGATGTTAAAAAAATATTTAAGGGGTTTGAGCAAAAGTTATAAATGAAGCAAAGTTAGGTGGTGAGTTGATGATTGTTGAGGATGAATGATAAATAAATGAGGGCTCAATAGAAAAAAAAAAAAAAAGTCAAGCAAGCTAAGCAGTGGTCTCTGTGGGTACGTTAGACTGGGTATCGCAATCTGACACAGTACTGTTTCCACAGGGAAGTCACCTCCTCCTGGTATCCATTGTACAGAGCAGTAGAGCTGGAACAACATTGCTCTGTATGGCATTGAGACTGGCTGTCTGCCTGGGGAAAGAATATTCTGTGTGCTTTCCTGACGTCCCTGGGTCACTATGAGATGGGCAGGACCCGATAACTTGAGTTGCCTAGAAGGAGTCCTACGTGGGGTTGTTAGTGCAACAAGTCCTGTTGGCCAAATTTCTCTGGGATCCCAAGGGGTCAGGTCTCTCCTGAATCCTCCCTGCTTCCTTAAACAAATTAATCTAAATGGCCCAGATCCCATTTTAAAACAAAGGTGAAGTTCAGTTGCTTCTTGCCTATTACATCCCCAGATATTCACGTAGCAATCTTTATGAAGGTATTGATTTGACTCAATTATCCAGCTTCAGGATTAATTAAAAAAATTTTTTTTTGGCGTATAGTTGACTTACAATGTTGTGTTAGTTTCAGGTGTACAGCAAAGTGAATCAGTTATACATATACATATATCCACGCCTTTTTTTTCTTTTTCTTTGTGGTACGCGTGCCTCTCACTGTTGTGGCCTCTCCCTTTGCGGAGCACAGGCTCCGGACGCACAGGCTCAGCAGCCATGGCTCACGGGCCCAGCCGCTCCGCGGCACGTGGGATCTTCCCGGACCAGGGCACGAACCCGTGTTCCCTGCATCGGCAGGCGGACTCTCAACCACTGCGCCACCAGGGAAGCCCTATTTTGTTCTTTTTTTATGGCTGAGTAATATTCCATTGTATATATGTACCACATCTTCTTTATTCAGGATTATTTTGATTGCTCTAGCTGACTTATGACTCCAGTAGGCAAAATGTCTTCTGGCTCAGCAGCACCTCTTACAGTCAGAAGACATTGTTCCTCATCCCTGTGAATTACCTTCCAACTGAAAGCTGTCTCAGGCGCTGCTTTTAAGGAACCTGACCTAAGACATCAGTTATTTCTACAAGGTGTCAAAGTGAAAACTTAGAGGTGCCCCCAGAGGAGTTAGGTGCGTCATCACCTGCTGTTGAGGGGTCCACTTCCATAAATGTCTCCACACTAAGTATGGCAGCACCAGACGTGCTCAGAGTTTATGATCCTCTGGAAGCTGGGCTCTGTGCAGGAAGCTGGGGAGCAGAGCACGATGCACAGGCCATCCTGGAACGGCTAAATGGGCCTCCATCCTGTACGAGGTGCTTCCATCCTTGGTGGCCTGGGAATTGCTATCCACCTAACACATCAGGCCAAAACACACTGGTTATGCTCCTGTGTGTGTCAAAGCCGAAGACTCAAATGTCAAGGGATGGACGCTTGAGCCCATGTGCTCAACCTGACTCCAAGTTCAGTTTTCGCCAAACAGAGTCGTTCTTCTTAGTGATTCGCAGAGTGTAAACTCTGTACAGGAAATAACGTAAATTTTGGAGCTAGTTCTGAAACAAATGATGGCTTAAAAATCCCTTAACTTCTCCGTGCCTCAGTATTCTCAACTGTAAAATAGGACAATAATACCCACATCACAGGCTCCATGTGAAAATTACAGTTAACCTGTGTGAAACAACCAACATGAGGCCTGGTCCTTTTTTTTTTGATGTATTTGTTTTTGGCTGCATTGGGTCTTTGTTGCTGCGCGTGGGCTGTCTCTAGTTGTGGCGAGCTGGGGCTACACTTCGCTGTGGTGCGCGGGCTTCTCATTGCGGTGGCTTCTCTTGTTGCGGAGCACGGGCTCTAGGCGCGTGGACTTCATTTGTTGTGATGTGCGGGCTCCATAGTTGTGGCTCACGGGCTCTAGAGCGCAGGCTCAGTAGTTGTGGCACACGGGCTTAGTTGCTCTGCAGCACGTGGGATCTTCCCGGATCAGGGCTCGAACCCGTGTCCCCTGTAATGGCAGGTGGATTCTTAACCACTGCGCCACCAGGGAAGCCCCGAGGCCTGGTCCTCTTTAAGTGGCAACAACACAGGTTCTTATTAAGGGGTAGCAACAATTGTCTTCACTCCTTTATCAGCTCTACCTGTTTTGTTATCATGTAATTGAGTGAAAATGTTGACGATACAACTGGCCTACAGTGCAGAGACACTTTGCTACACTGTCTGCCACTTGGGACTTCCTCAATCTTATGTTGCTTCTTCTTTGTCTCCTCACCTTTCTTTGCCCCTTTTTCATCCCTCTTCTGTCTCCTTCTCTCGTGTTCCCTTTTTATACCTTTCCCTGAGCTCTATTGTAATGTTAATAGAAAGATACTCTAATCCAACTTATGGGATCACATGAAAGCATCACAGATCTGCCCCTCATGCATTCAACCTGTGAAACATGCTGTCCCCACCCTGCCTGTATCGCTTTGGCACTCACCTTTCCATGCATGCTCTTCAAACACCCAGAGCACACTACAGGCTCCCCTTTGGCATGCTCAGTCCACCCACAGAACTGTCTGGAAGTGCTGAGGGCATACTCAGGAGCAGCTGTCAGCCAAAAAGAAATGAGAGTTAGAGGATAAATGTCCCAGTTTCCTTGCCTCTTGGGTACATCAATTCTGAGGTGTGTTTTCCGCAGTCTCCCAGATGATCCCAGCAGGACTGAGCCCCAGCCACTCACTGGAGAAGCAACCTGATCAAATAACACCCCTTGGATTGCTTTCCTCCCTGCCCATCTTACTTGCCAACTCCCCTGCTGCTGCATTCAAAGCCTTATCTCAGGCTCTGCTTGGAGGGACTGGGGGCAACTCAACAGAAGACACCACCCTAACCTACCCAATGTCTTCAGTCTCAGGGTGGTTCGTGTGCCCTCACTGTCATGATCTAAGAGTCGGGAACTAGGCAACTGGTACAAAAAAAGAGAAGAGATATAGAGATTTGCTGCAGGACACTTGCTACCAGTTTTCTTTGTTTCAAATAGAAAACACGATTATAGCCATAACTCACTGGATATTATTAAACCTTTCTGGCTCTTGCTTCCACAGGCATTTGTCACCCAGCATTATCTCTTTATTACTTAACCATAACAGTTTTTCAATTTCTCAGAAGACAGAGCAACAGTTCTGTGAACAATGGAGACAAAATTGGCTGATAGGGGAAACATACTGGGAGTACCAAGAGCTGACCAACGAAGAGTCATTAAAACATCTCCCTGGTACAGTTAAGAAAGAAAACCAACAAACTGTTCCATTTTGGCTGATGTGAGACAGATCGGTTGGGGGAAGAAAGAAGGGATTCCTTAGAAACATTCTCATTTTTCTACTCCTTAGCTCTGCAGCAATTAGATATCAGCCAGGAACACCTATTCTTCATTTATTCTCTTATGTATTTATCTCCGGCCAACATTCTTGCCTGAAATTGGAAAGCTGGGAAAGGTAAATTTTTTTTTGTCTTCAGAGAAACTTAACTCTAATGGTCAAATTTAAGTGACAGACATTCCTCATGATAAAAATAAGGCCCAAAGCTCCAGTACTGGGTGTACATTGTTTTCAATTCATCAAAACCCTTGGTATTAGCAGAGTGTAAGGATATAGTGATCAAGGACCTCTACTAGATGTGTTTGTTATGAATTTTTAAGGTTTCTATTTTTTAAATATAGAAAACCCACAGAGTAAAATCATGCATAATCTCTCATGATTATTTTATTTATTTGTAAAATAAATAAAACTAACTTCTCCTTCCCACCCCTCCAACCCCCTCCCCACTCCATGGGGGGCATAACTCCCCTGTGTTAGACACACCTCCAGACCCTTTCTATGCCCACCAAGCATATTTACATTCACATATTTACATTCACCTACACACTGTTGAGAAATTTTTGTTTCTATCTACTGTATCATGGGCATCCTTCTAAGAAATCATGCACAAACCTATTGCATCCTTTTTAGTGGTTGTATGGTATTCCACTGTTTAGATCTTCATTTCCCGAAGTGGTACAGGAAAAGGAGGAGTGAGAGAACGGTCATGTTCCAGGTCTTGGGTGAGTTCCTGGGATTGGCCGCCAAGTGAGGGTCCTTGGCTTTGCGCAGGAAAGAATTCTAGAGTGAGCCATAGTAAAGTAAAAGCAGGTTTATTTAGAGAGATACACATTCCATAGGCAGAATGCGGTCCACCTCAGAAGGTGGAGTGGCCCCGGGCGTGTGGGTGGTTAGTTTTTATGGGCTGGGTAATTTCATACACTAAGGAATGGGAGGATTCTTCTCATTGTCTATACTTTGGGGAAGAGGCGGGGATTTCCAGGAATTGGGCCACACCTACTTTTTAGCCCTTTACAGTTGGCCTTGGAACTGTCCTGGCACCAATGGGTGTGTCATTTAGATGGTAATATATTACAATGAGCGTATAATGAGGCTCGAGGTCTCCCGGAGGTCAAATCTTCCGCCATCTTGGGCCTAGTTTGTTCTAACCAGTTTTTGCTGTATCCTGTTTTTTTCTTTTCTTTCTTTTTTTTTCAGTGGAAATAGTGGGGTTTTACTGAGTAGCAGGGCCTCGGCTAGCATCCAGTGTGCATGTGCCTAACCAGGGCGTTACTTGGAGAACTGCACCTGCGAGAACCCACTCCTTCGCTGTCCTGCTCCGTGATCACGATGGCGTGCTAGCCCTTCTCAGGTGCCACCTTTCCTGTCGCCACTGTCCAAGACAGCCACCTAGCTGCCCAAGAAGACATCGCCGAAGGTCTAGAAGGGCCCTGTGGGCAGAGGCATGTCCAGAGCCTGGAAACCAGACAAGCAGAGACGGATGCCACCCCGAGCAATCTGGATGACGTAGTCCTGGGCCGTGAGGTTAAACCAGACACCCCTGCCCCAACCAAGGAGGAAAGAGACTGGGCGGAGTGTTGGGATTTTGAAGCACTGGATGAGGTACTGAGGGAAAAGAGGAACAAGTGGAGATGAGGGATTTCTGCTCTGCTCAAATTCCTTCGTGGCTCCCCAGTGCGATAGGGTCATGTCCATTCTGGGCGGCTAGGTAGGTATTCAGGGCCTTGTGTGGTCAGGCTCTGCTGTCTTCTCTAGCCTCTCCTCCTCATTCTTTTAATGGTTGTGGCTGCCCCCTTCCTTCTGGTCTCAAAAGGGTGTTCAGTGAGAACTGGTTCTTTGAGATGTGTTCACTATTTCTCATTTATGTGTGTATGTATGTGTGTGTGTGTGTGTGTGTGTGAATTATTCAAATTATAGGTTAATCCTATGCAGATTTACAATGCAAACTAATCTTTTAAAGATTTTAACGTATCCTGCAAGTTAATTTTTTTAAATTTCTGTCCAACACAGTGATCATAAAGTTATTTGATCATAGAATCTTCTATTACACGAATGTCCATTACTCGACTAGAAAGCATACCCTTGAAATATACATTGGGAAACATTCATTTAAAACCTCCTAGAGTTCATCTAAAGTTAGAGAAGTTCCCTTTGAGCCACGGGAATCAGAGAAAGAAAACATTGAGAAAGACGGGGTTGAACCATTCCAGGGCCGAATACCAAAGAGAAAATGAGGCTAAAAATCCAGAAAGAGCGATTCACACACAAATGAGCTGTTGGCTGCCTCTGTGGTGTTCTGAGTTGTTTGAGAAGTGCCTGGTGGCCACACCTAGAGTCAGGGCAGAGTGCTGAGCACGGAGAATGGGCTGCTGGCTCTTTTTTCTGGTAGCTTTTTAAAAGTTGGGAACTGAAGATAGATTATGCCATCCCCAAATATGTCTCTTTGGAGACATAAGGACTATTCTGAACAGCTTATTTTGAGAAACTGCAGACACAGGAGAAGCTTTAAAAACAGTATAAATTACCCTTTTATAAGGGAAATTTACATTACCAGGGAGAGAGCTACTATAACCAGAGATAACTTTTTGCTTGAGAGACTTAGAGGCATGGCAGGGCAACCTTCGTTCACTAAACATTTCCTCTTCTCACCTCCCCCGCTTTGAAGCCCCAGACCTCAACCCATTCCTTAGCTCAGGATGGTATATAAGCCTCAACCATCTCATAGCTTTGTGGGGCTCCTGTACCTACATAATAAAAATTGTTTTTCTTTTTCTCCTGTTAATCTATCCTTTATTAGGGGGGCATCTCAGCCGAGCACTTAGGATAGAAGGAAAGTGATTTTTCCTTCCCTAGAGAATAATCATGAAAGCAAAAACAAAACAAAATCAGAAGACAGACAGACAAGGAGGAAGGAAGGATGGGAGACAGGGAGGGAGGGAGGGAAGGAAGGAGCTAGCTGCCCAAAGCCAGCATATCCCTCTGCAGAGAGCAGCTGCATGAGACGATGAGAGACAGAACGAGTACCACATGAGGGCGTCATCTCTTTAAGAACAAAGTGCAGCCCTAATCTTCAGAGAGTGACAAGGAACTCCTCTGTGAGGAGGGGACCACATTCCCTCCAAAGGATTCTGTGGAAAGGAAGAAGACATGGTTGCCTTAAAAGTCCACACAAAGCTGATAGTTTCCTCTCCAGGTTTAAAAGGCTGATACTGGCTCAGGGCACAGCCTGTTGACAGTGATGCTTGGGGTGTAAAAAAATCAACGAGTTCCTCAGCCTTCAGAGAAAGTTTTAATAGCACAGGTCAAGGTGGACCCAAGGCCATGCTTCTGTCTCGTTTTTAGTAATAATAATCATCATAACTAAATTTAGTCAGCACTTACTGTGGCCAGGATCTGGGGAAATAACTCTCACGTGAATTAGCTTATGTAATCCTTAACACATTAAACTCTTAACTCATTTAACCTGCCCTCTGAGTGGGTGCTAGATTAATAGATAAGGAAACAAACAAAAAGGGTTTTACTGACTTGCCTGGGGTCACATGAATGAGGCCACTGGAGCCAAGGCAGTCTGGTTCTGGATCTCTGGCCCAGCTCCCCGGCAGCTCAGAGTGGGGCTGGGTCTTGCTCAGCCCTCAACTCTCTGTGGGTCTAACCCATGCCAGGCCCAGAGCTGCCTTCTCTACCTTTGTTCATGCCTAGATTTCCTTGTTTTGCTATTGGTCACTGTTATTTTCCTTGGCTTTCCTATAAATGCAACATTTGAAAAATCCTAATGTTGTTGTTTGACCCAGGAATTAAAAGGGATTTTTCCTGTGCTTTAGTCAGAGATGGAAAGGGAGGCTAACCTGGGCTTAAAGGTCCAACATGGTGAGAAGTGGAGTGAACCAGCTCTCATTCATGGCAAAAGGCTGAGGATGGAGTGAGAAAGTACAGAAACGTGGGAGGTCACCGAAGGATCATGTAGGGAGAAAGGTCTCTCTCTTACCTCCTGGGCTGGTCCTTCCCAAGTCAAGGAGAGGATGGTACAGAGCCTGCATTAGTTATGTTTCTACCACAGCCTGATTCTACCCCTAGGTTTCCTTTTTTTTTCTTTTTTTTGAGGGATAGTTTATTTACCATATTATACAAGTTTTAGGTGACTATATTGTCTTTTTAAGAACCTTTGAACATTCACAAAAGTTAACCATCTATTAGTCCTCAAAAAAAGGAAATCAATAAATCCCAAGATGTAGAAATAGTACAGATCAAATTCTCTGATCAAAAGGGGAAGAACATCCTAGAAATATTTTTACAACTTCCTTAACAACTCTTGGAACAAAAAGGAAATCAAAACCAAAATTACACAATTTCTTTCTTAAAAATAACAAAAGAGCACATATCAGTTCATATAGGATAACCACGGAGCTCAGAGAAAAATATGTAACCTTAAATATTTATGTTAATTTATAAGTTATTCAAAGAAGAATAAAAGTTTAAGTTCCCAATTCAAGAAATTAGAGGGCACCAACAAACCATTTAGCTAATAAGTTGTCTAAACAAGACCAACGGTGGAAAACATAAATATAAAAGTTAGACTGTAACCCTAGGTTTTCTAGTTGATGGTGTTGGGGAGGGAAGAAGGGAGGAAGCTGGGCGAGAGGAAAACAGAGGGCACCGTTCAAAGCTGGTGATTGGAATCTTTCAGGGACTGAGCAGAACAGATCAGTGTGTTCCTGCCTCAGTTCTCTTCAGCCCGCCCACACGGATGTGCTCACCTAAGCTGTCTTTAATGTGAGGTGCTTATAGGGAAAGAAAAAAAGAATATCGGTCAAGTGGACAAAAGTAAATGAAGAAGGGAGCCCTCCAGGCCCCCCCTTCCCCCATGGCCCGGGGGTAGAAGCGACTCTTGGCTCAGCTCCATCTATCTTGGGAGGGAGGAGACATGAGAACCTGGCTGGCGTCTCCGGATGGCTGTAACTCCAGCTCAGCAGTCCCAGGACACAGCTGGCTGCCTACACTCAGCTCCAGGGCCAGGTCCTTGATGAATATTTTCTGGCTGCCTCAAGAAGCCCTTTGTCTCTCTTATAAATGTCCATCCTAGTGCCTGTAATAGTTTGTAGCTCTCGCTCGTTTCACAAGGTTACCCATGCCTATTAAATGGAAATTCCTCAAGAGTGAGAGCCCTTACCTACCTTGGCAAACCTGATGGGTGGTACAAGGTCCAGCACAAAATAGGGACTAATACATATTTTGATGAGTAAGTGTAGGTGAGCGTGTGAGTTAGTGAATAAGCAAATTCACGCCAATGGGTGGTGGAAAATAAAGTGGGAACAGTAGCTTGTGTCCACATTGTGTAGTACGTTTTTCAGCCTTCTTTGCACTTAGCTGTAGTTACGTGACTAGTTCTAACCAATAGGATATAAGTAAAAATACTGTGTGCAACATCCAGGAGACATCCTCAAGAGGCAGGGGCATGCCCTCGTTTGCCCCTTCTCCTTCCTGCTGGGTAGAATGTGGGAGGACCTGATGGCTGCAGCTCCTGCTGTTACGACCAGTGCCGTCCAGTGGAAATACAGTGCAAGCCACACATGAGAGCCATACACACAATTTTAAATTTTCTAGTAGCCGCATTTTTAAAAGTAGAAAGAAACAGGCAAATTAAATTTTAATAAAATAGTTTTTTCATCATATTAAGTCTTTGAAATATCTATTAGGACCAGCCACCCTTCCACAGAGCACCCGTGATGCGGCTACTGCGTTGGGTGGCACAGTTTCAGATCAGAAGGAAAAAGCCTTGCTTTAAAAATGGCGGAGCACACAGTAGGAACAGCCTGGGTCCCTGAACATGATGGAGATGCCCCGCCAGCACTGAGGACCTCATCGCTAGACTCTAGACTCTATTTACATTAGAGAGGAAAAAACTCCTATTTTCTTTTTTTATATATAAATTTATTTATTTATTTATTTTTGGCTGTGTTGGGTCTTCGTTGCTGCACGCGGGCTTTCTCTAGTTGCGGCGAGGGGGGGCCGCTCTTCGTTGCGGTGTGCGGGGCTTCTCATTGCGGTGGCTTCTCTTGTTGCGGAGCACAGGCTCTAGGCACGCGGGCTCAGTAGTTGTGGCTCGCGGGCTCTAGAGTGCAGGCTCGGTAGTTGTGGCACACGGGCTTAGTTGCTCTGCGGTACAAGGGATTTTCTCAGACCAGGGCTCGAACCCACGTCCCCTGCATTGGCAGGCGGATCCTTAATCACTGTGCCACCAGGGCAGTCCCCAAACTTCTGTTTTCTTTAAACCGTTGTTATTTTTGGTTGTCTGCCACGTGTAGCAGCACTGAGTTCTAATGGCTTCACTAAAACTGTGTTTGACCCTGTGTCCCCATTCAGCTCCCAGCCGTGATGTGAAGCAGGCGAAATCAGGACTGGGACTCTGATGTGCTGAGCAGGAAGGAGTCCACGGAAATGGTACACCGGAGACCCACACAGGGTTTTATTTGCCTTCCTAGTGTTTGCTCAACATTTAAAAATCCAGACTTTCGAGTGCTGTCATCAGATAACTGGCAATGCCAAGCCAGCCATGATTGGCCGAAGCCGAGGTCCAGGTGGCTCCTTCAGACAGAGCGTGTAGTCTCTTTGCCACAGTACTTACCTCTCCCTTGTCTTAAAACTGGGGGTATACCTCACTCAAAGATGTGTAGTGGATGCTGGCTGTGACCCAGTCCAGAGTCCCGTCCTCCACCTCCTGTGAAGACTACAGTTCGCAGCTCTTCCCGTCTCCAAATCATTCTGCAGTGGCCTGAGAGAGTTACTATTGTAAGCAAGAACATGGTTCTTTGTCCCATACACCATGGGCTTACTTATCTCCTAAGTATTGCCTGCCCTCTCTTGGGGGTCCTTCCTCTGTCATCAGCTGGGCAAAGAGCTCATCCACAGTCAACACTGTGAAACCAATATGATCCCTGACTGCTGCCAGCATGGGGTTGGGAGGTGCCTTCCTCAACATGTGCCCCAGCAGAAGAGCTTCATTTCTGGGCACAGGATGGCTAGCCCATTATTTTACACTAATTAGGTCATGTTCCGTGTTCATACTCTGCTGGAAATAACTGAATCCCTGAGAGCATGCCTAAGGCATCCAGGGTGTTTTTAAGAGAACCTCCTGAGAGGAATGTCATTGGCTGAGAGCCTCCAGCTGCTGCAACTTCAGATCCACTCAGCATTCACGCTGAGACCATGCAGCTGCCAGCAAATGCTGAAACGTGGTGAGGGTACTTGAGTCAGGTCGTTTCTGCCAGGGGTCTCCCAATGAGCAACCCTTGCTCTGAGGCTCCCCAGTGGTCTGGCTGTGACTTTCTCAGAGATGCAATGCAGTCTGAGGCTCACCCTACCCCAACCCCCTCCGCTTCCCTCCCTCCTTTCACAGGACTCAGGCCTGTATCTGCTCTGAAGCCTCTCTTCGCCTACTCCTGTCCCCTCTCCTTTTTTACTCCTTGCAGG
This sequence comes from Aethalodelphis obliquidens, assembly GCF_003676395.1. NCBI lineage: Eukaryota > Metazoa > Chordata > Mammalia > Artiodactyla > Delphinidae > Aethalodelphis > Aethalodelphis obliquidens. The sequence goes on from NW_020837962.1 coordinate 19,695,715, forward strand.
CATTTCCCCCAGGAAACTTCTCAGCCTTTTCATTCCATCCTGGCGTCTGCTCCTCACAGGACGCAAGCTGACATATTGGATTTAAGCCCTGAGGGGTGATCTGTGGAACTGTGGGTGGAACGTGAAGATCAAGCGTAAACAAGACATTACAATGGAATCCAAGGTAGCAACCCTTAAAATTATGGCAAGGACTTGTTAATTAGCATGGAAAGATGTTTACGATAAAGTAGCTGGAGAAATTACAAAACAGTATGCAGTGCATACTCCAAATTTGTTTTATGAAATTTATATACAGAAAAAGTTTAGAAGACTCTACCTCAAAATGTTGATTGTTTTGCAGAAGTCGTTGCTTTTGTCTTTTTTGCACATTTCCATTTTCAAATTTTCCCACAGGAGAAATAGTTTCAGCCTGGAGGAGGAGTACCTCAGAGCCCAGAGCACTTTGGGAAAATCATCCTGGTCTAAGATTCCATCGAGCCCCAGGGCTGCCCCATGAATGGCACCACGTGAGCACCCAGGGCCTAGGGAAGAACTTGGAGACCTGAGAGCATAAAACGGGAGGGAAGTCCCTGGAGAGAGCGGGAGAGGTCTCCCTCCCGGTCAAAGCAGGGATAATTTAATCCCTACCCCCACCAGCACCACCTGTCTGATTCTGATGCCTTTCTTCTAGGTCCCCAGTGATCTGGCTGTGTGTATTTATTACAGCTCATTCATTCATTCAACCACGATTTACTGAGCTCTACTCTTGGCTGGTTCTGCTAAGTTCTGAGGATTCTAGGACACGGCAGACACCAAGAGCGGCCTCTTGCTGTCCATTCTCCTGTTAAGAAAATGATGATTTTGTTCAGGGCAGCAGCATGTCTGGTTACAAACCACGTGTCCCAGCCCTCCTTGCAGCTAGGAGGGGGCTGACTCCTAGCTTTGCTCCTTTGTTCTTCATCTTCCCCCATCTCTGCAGGCTCCTTTGTTCTTCATCATCCCCCATCTCTGGAAAGTAGGTGGGATGCTCGAGAGGAACAGCTACCTTAGGACTGTGAAATGAACATGAGGGGCAAAGACTATATTAAAGACGGAGCAAAAATCTTGAAAGAATCAGCCACTGGCAGCAGCATCAAATCACCAACATGGACCTCCAGAGTTCTTGGTATATGAGAAAAACAAACCTCCTAGTCTGTTTCAAGCACTGTTAGGGTAGTTTCTGTAACTTGCAGCTTAACAGAATCCTAAGGGGTGCAAGCAGAATGAGTTACAAGCCCTGCCCTGCGTATGGAGAGAGAACAGACAACGAAAAGGCAATTAGGAAACAGTGCTATCAGCAGGGTAGAACAGAGATACCCGGTTCTGTGGGCACGTATGTCAAGGACAACACACAAGAACCAGGGGATCAGAGAGGATTTTCTAGAGGACACAACACCTGGGTTGAGTCATGAAAAGGAAGTGGGGATTCAGGGAGACAAAGGGAGGAAGAGAGTGTGAATGGATCTGGGAAGAGGCCATTTAGAATGGCTGGAGCATAGAAAAAGGGCAGGGATGCAGGAGATGGGGCCTGGGCTTCAGATCTTAGAACTCTAGCCAAGGTAAGGAGCTAGACTTTTATTCTTGGGATAGTGGAGCAGTCCGTTTGCATTTTAGCATGAGTATTTGTGCTACTCTGGTGGAGAATGGATGGGTAGGGTAGGGCTGGGTGAAGATTACTGATACTGTCGTCCAGGAGAAAGAAGGTAGATGGAACAGAAGGTGGAAGGAAAGCCTCAGAGGATGGAAAGGGATCCCAGGAAGATGAAGGGGTCTGAGAGGAAGCAGGAGGCCACATCCACATACAAGCAGCCCCGAAGTATAAGAGTCACACAAGAGGGAGAAGCAATAATGCGGGAGCATTCGGGGGATGGCCAACCTGGGGCAGAGCCGGGAGGGCTTGGTAAGGCCAGAGGTGGAGAGGACATTCGGGGGTGATGCTCCGTTTACCCGGGTGGTGCTCCTGAGGTTTCATGAAAGGGTCAGCTGGGACAGGGGCAATGGGCAGGTCGTTGGAGGAGATGCCAGAACAGTGTGGGCAGAGGGAAATGAAAGTGGACAGCTGTGTTTGACGCATACGGCAGGGATGTTAAACAGGAGGGATTTAGCTGGTTTCCAAGAGAATTCATCCCTGCAATCCCAGCCTGGAATCCATCGCTCCACTAACAGGCATGGGGCACCTACCATGTGCCCAGAAAGCTGGGTTTTAACGAGTCCTCTTGGGGCTTCTAACACCTACTAAAGTTTGAGACTCACTAGGCTGGACCCATGTTTCTCAAACTTAAAGAGAAACATCCCTGAGATTCCTGCAAAGTGCAGATTTCGATTCAGTAGATCTGGGATGAGGGTGGAGAGTCTGTGTTTCTAATACGCTTTCAGAGGACACTGCTGTTGCTGGTCGCGGACCACACTTTGAGTAGCAAGGGTCTAGACAGTAGCACTTGTTGAGGCAGTGGAGAAACAGCTTCTATAGAGACATCAGGGAACTGGCTGCTTTAGCCTGCACGAGGCTGAGACGATTTAGTGGCCTTCTTCAAAAGATGTTGTTTCAATTTTTTTTTTTTATTGAGGTCGAGGCAATAGAGAAATGGGCCAGCTTCGAAGAATAGGCCGCTTTCCCCTCGGCCTCGGTAATAAAGACTTAAGAGGGCACTTGTCCCAAGGCTTCTGCCAGCTTGGGACTTCCTGAGAGGTTTTCCTCTCTTCACCACCCCGCTAACGTCTACAGTCTCTGCTGTATTAAGTCTGAAGGTGACACACTTCAGGGAAGGCAGGACAAGGACACTGCCGGAGTGCGTTTATTGAAAATGTTGGAGAAGAAATGGAATTTTAGGTACAGTCGTCCCTTACTATCCATCGGGCATTGGTTCCAGGACCCCTGCAGATACCAAAATCCATGATGCCCAGGTCCCTTATAGAAAATGGTATAGTATTTATATATAACCTATACACATCCTCCCCTATATTTTAAATCATCTTTCGATTACTTATAATACCTACTACAATGTAAATACAATGTAAACACTATGTAAATAGCCGTCAGCACATGGGCAAATTCAAGTTTTGCTGTTTGGAACTTTCTGGAATTTTCCCCCCAAATATTTTCAATCCGCGGTTGTTTGAATCCATGGATGTGAAATCCACGGATCTGGAGTGACAGCGGTAACTGCTGCCGCGGTGGCAGCCGAAATACAGTCAATGGCTAAGTCTTCTACCAGTTCCTTGGGGAACCATGCTGGGGCAGGGGAGGGGCTGGAGCGCAGGTCACAAAGATCACTCCTTCCACTCGACTGTCAGCTGAACTTGGTAACGGCAAAGCAGGAGCTTAATGTCTCCAGATCCATTTAGCTTGTGTTGTGTGGACCAGCAGAACAAGTAATGGTCTCCAGGAAATCACCTCAGAGCCTCAGGCCAGGGAAAGTCCTTCCAGACCCATCCTCACCCCGGGTCTCTGTGTGCTGCTGGGCAAAGTTTTCCCAACTCACAACTGTCTCAAAGAGGAAATCCAATGAGGAAAATGCCTATAATAATTCTTTCACAGTTGAGAGAAAGACAATATGAGGAGTAGTCACGGATGCCAGGCTCTGGAATCAGAGCTCCTGGGTTTGAATACAAACTCCAGCTTTTACTAGCTGTGTGTCCTTGGGCACATTTCTCTACCTCTCTGTGCTTCAATTTCTTCATCAACCAGCTCTATTTGTTCTCTCCCTTTTACCAGGCTATGGGCTAAGGACAGTGACTGCATTTTGCTCATTTTTGCCTTCTGGTGGCATCCGATTGAGCTTAAGGTGCCTAAGTGACCATTTTAAGTTGGAATCTCCAGGCAGTAGGTGCCACTGGCATTCAGGAGAGGGAGAAAGGGGTGCCTGTGTGCTTGTGTCAGTTGTGTTGGGAAGGTTTGGAGAAGAAAGGCCATTCAGGCTAAAATAGCACAATCGTACATTTCAGAGGAGGTGACAACTGCAGGGGCTCAAATGGTGTCATCAGGGTTCGGCCCCCTTCTTTTCACCTCTAAGCCCAGCTTGCCCCAGGGTGGGCTCCATCTCCGTGGAAGCTCTCCTCTTCAGACCAGATGGAGCCTCCAGGCAACTCCAGCTGAAAGAGTTTCCTTTCTTTAACAATTCTAACAGAAGTCCTGGAATTGGGCCCTTCATGGGCTCTGATTGGTTCACGTGCCATGCCCTCAGGCCAGGGTCTGCCCTTATTGGCCACTCCAGGGTCACATGATCAGCCAGTATGCTGAATGGGGGTGGAGCCAGTTCTACCTACTACACGTGGGCTGAGGTTGGGGGAAGGGTGGTGCCCCAAGAGAAAGGGGGTGTCGGTACCAGAAGCAGGCAGAAGCACCCTCTGGCCCTCAGAGCATCCAGCCCTGTGCCCTTGACTTTCTGACTCTACTCACAACGCCATCCTCCTTACCACAGGAGCTGCCCATGAGCGGGTGCCTGGGCCACACTCCATGCCCCTCGTATCTTTCCACTACCTGCATCTGATTCCGGAGCTCAGCAAGAGGCAGGGACAATCAAAAGAGTCGATGACTCCACACACACACGGAGCAGCCCAGCCTAACTTGGACTCTTACAGCCAACTTCTGTTACATCGTTTCAATGAGAAAATACATTATAAGTTCCACACAACTGCTCTACAGATGGGATTTGGAAAATAAATATTCAGAGGCTAGGGTGCTCCTTTTCCATCAGGACCAACACCCATTGGTCAATCTTCCCACCTCTGGTGAAATAAAAGCAGCTGGTCAGGGCGTCCTCAAGCAAAACCCATGATACTCACTCAACCTGGGCTCCAGACGGTAGTTTAAACGTTTTCCTGCTCTGACCACTTTATTCACTTTTGTGACTCTCCCACCCTCGCCTCACTCCATCTTTTCCCTACTTCCAACCCCGACACGAGTCTTCCCTTCCTACTCACTCCCGCCAAATCAGGCAGCACCCCTGCCTGGAAGAAGTAGTAAAGACTGTCTTTGTCTTTAAGGGATCAGAGCCTCTGCTTTTCAAACAACTCCCCCATTCAAATCACAGCCAGGTAGGTAGTAGAAGCAGGGCCAGCAAGAAGAGTTGAGAAGCAGGTGTTGACAGGAAAAGGCAGCCAACAGGTAAATCACCTGAGATGAGGTAGGACCTCTGGGAAAGCAGCAGTTGGAGCAGGAATAGGAACAGAAAACAAGCCCCTGCATTGTTATAGCTGTAAATGTTCTTTAAGCGCAAGCAAGAGACACCATCTTCAGTGCCGTGAAGGGAGCAGTGCAACTTATTAGAGGGATACGATGCCCACAAAATAGGAAGAAGATCTGACCCGCCATGTCTCAGAGAGGACAGGAACCGGAATGGTGTCGAGATTCTGGACAGAAGGAACTATTTCCTGTCCTTGTAAGATTCATTCGAGTTTCATATTTCCAGAAGTCTGTTCCCCAAAGGAAAGCTGAGGGGCTGTTATCAAGAGGCAGGTTAAAATAGCAATAGTTCTCCATTGCAGAGGTCATAATGCTGTATTTGAGGTTTTCCCGTTTATTTAGATCTGGGTATGCCCTTCTGTACTGTTTCTCTCTTCCTCTGTGTGAACTAGAGAGATAAAGTTGTGAGTAAATCATTCAAGAAGAACATCCACAAGGCATTCTACTAGCTAAGTGCCTGTGTCAGACCCTCTGCTGGTCACTGCAACACAAAGGCACAAATACATCATCACGGCCACCAAGGTTTAGAAGGGAAGGTAGACGTGGAACTCGGCGACAGCAGCCTGTATTGTTCGTGCTGTGGGAGAGATATGCAGGGGGAGTGCGGGGCGGAGGAAGCATGGCCAGGTCTGCCAAGGCAGTGGAGGCTTGAGAAGAGCATCTTCCGGGAGGTGACCCTGAGTTGAACCTGGAAAGATGGGGTTGGTAGAGGTTCAGCAGGGAGACACTCGGGTCGAGTGGCTTACAGGGTGGTGTTCTAACCAGACATAGAGTACTCAGAGCAAAACCGAAGGGGCAGAGGCACCAATCATTCTGGGTTGTTAAAAGAAGCAGTAAGTTCTCAGATGCTGAGGAGGAAGTGGAGAGTGGTGCCAGGTAAGGCTAGAGAGGAAATCACAGGCCAGGCCAGATCTCGGAAGGCCTTTGCAGTCCACACTAAGGACTTTGGTATAAGTCTGGAGGTAGAGGGGCTCTACAGGGATTTGAAGCAGAGAAGCGATGTGATCTGATTTCCATTTGAGGAAGATCCTGCTGGTGCAGAATGAAGGCTAGAAATGGAGATAATTACAAGTTTATTGCAAAATTCTGGGCAAGGACCAGAATGAAAGCCATAATAATGAGGGTAAAGAAGAGGTGACAGGTAGGTGAGATGTTAGGACTCAGAGCTGATTTGTTAGGAAAGGTGAGGGGCAGGGAACATCACCCCCAGGTTTACGGCTTGGGTAGAGGTGGCTGGTGACGCCATTCTCCCAAAACAGGGTCTTCACAGAAGAAGAGGAATAGGTTTAGGAGAGAAAAAGATAAGTTCAGTGTCAGGTATTGGATCTTGGGTGTCTGGGGCACCCAGGAAGAGCTCTCCAGTAGAAGGTGGGACCTCAGCATCCCAGAGCTGAGAGACAGGGACATGTGGAGCTGGGTGTGTGAGTGTAGGGGTGGGAGATGGCCTTAGGCCTGTATGCTTGGGAGTGAAGATTGAGGGGCCAGGAGAGGAGCCTGAGAAGGGACTGTCAGAGAGGTAGGAGGAGACCCGAGAGAGCGTTGCCAGAGAGGCTGGCAGAGAATGATGTTTTCAGAAGAAGAGGACATGTTCAACAACCCTGGATGCCTCAGAGAGATTCCCCACAATGAAGCTCGAAAAAAGTCCATTGGATTTGACGTTTAGAAGGTTGTTGACCGAAGCTAGAGATCTTTCAGTGCGGGGGTGGGGCGAGAGGCCAGATTGGGGTGAGCCCAACGGTGTGGGTGGTGCGTCAAGGAGAGGGAGCCATGATCATAGGAAGCTGACTTCTAACCCCCCATCCCCACCCCATGCCCGTGGCCCCGTGCTGGCAGCAAGACCAAGACGAGCCGGGCTCTAAGGGACTCTGAAGACTTTCATTCATTTGTTCATCCATGTGTTTATCAAACATTATCTATAGAGTGTCTACTATATGCCAAGTCCTGTGCTGGGCACCCAGACCCAAAGGATGAGTAAGACCCAGTTGCTGCCCTGGAGATACTCAGGATTTAATTGGAAACACACCCAAAGATCAGCCATGCAGCCATGTGATGGAGTCCCTGTTATAACCGAGTGATGAAGGGTGACGGAAATCAAGGAAAGCTTCATGGAGAAGTGTCAATGGAGTGAGCTGGGTACTTAGAATCTGTCATATCCACCATGGCCAGCCAGGAAATTCCTTGAAGCAGGGGAGGGACAGGATCAGCTTTTTGTTGTGGTTTCATGCAGACAAGTGATGAATTTTCACAAATGTGCTACCCTCACTTAAGCAGCACACAGAACAAGAAACAGGACGTGACCAGCCTCCAGAAGCCCTCCTGTCTGTTTTCAGCCACTGGCCCCCACCCAACCCCCGCCTTTTTTTTTTTTTTTTACATTAAGAAAGGGTATTCGGTTCTCATTTGTGTTTTCTGTCTTTTGCTCAAGATTCCATCTATGAGATTCTTCTGTATCACTGTGTATAGTACTAGCTGGTCACTCTCCGACTGTCTGTTAGGAAGATGTGGCAAAGATGTGAATGAGTAGACTGTGAAACTCAGTCCCTTCCTTTGCTCTGCAGTCCTGGTGCATCTAATTGACCAGCTACCTTGGCTCCTTACCCCTCCCCAAATTTATATGGGCGGGGCCAGCTCTCCCCACGCCCCACCTCTCTCCGTAAGAGTCATTATTCACTTCTCGGATTGCTTACAATGTTCATTTAGGTGCAAGGTCTTTTGACCGTCCACCTGTGCACATGTGTGTACATGTACGTGTGCATTTGTGTGTGTGCGTGTGTGTCGGCAGGGAAGGAGAGGGATGGCACTCTGTAGGGTTTGCTCCAGCCTGGGCCCCATTTGGGGGGTGGCCCATGAGGCCGAAAGGCTGTCCTGGAGAGAGGCCAGCTTGCAGGGGGAGTTGTGATGGACAAAATGGGAAGCGGAGCAGTGGGTGGCGTGGCGGGGTGTGAATGACGGAACCAGAGCCCTGCCTGTCCCAGTAATGAAGGGACCACCCTCAGAGGAGACCTAAGTCATTACTGTCATTCTAACTGCCACCCTCTCGAACACTCAGGAAGCTTTCAAATCCCAGAGCAATCCATTCCCCAGTTCTGCTGAAAGAAAAATGAGAAATCATATGCTGGGAGGAATAAATAATTCCTGCCTGTCTTTTAAAAAATACATCAAGGGGGGCTTCCCTGGTGGTGCAGTGGTTGAGAGTCTGCCTGCCGATGCAGGGGACGCGGGTTCACGCCCCGGTCCAGGAGGATCCCACATGCCGCGGAGCGGCTGGCCCTGTGAGCCGTGGCCGCTGAGCCTGCGGATCCGGAGCCTGTGCTCTGCAACGGGAGAGGCCACAGCTGTGAGAGGTCCGCGTAACACACACAAAAAACAAAAAAACATAAAAAATAAAAATACATCAAGTCCCTGCAGAGAATATGCTTTCAAACCGAGACCTTCAGATCCTGATCAGCAGGGCGGTTTCTGCTGCCGAGGCCTCTGCTGCCGACAGCTCCTCATCAGATTCCTGAAGGAAGAGGTTATATCACTAACAAGACCTACCCTTGGAGTCTCTCTTGCCTGAGTTTTGTCCCAGGTGTCCTTTATTCTTTCCTTCACCTATTCAGAGGTTAATAAGCTCGTATTTTCAGGAGCAGCTCTGGTGTGAAGGATAGCTGGCTCTGTTCCCTCTCGACCAAGAATGAAGATTTGTTCTTTCAGAAGTCGGCAGTGGAAATGTTTAGAGACCTGACCTGCCAGGTGAAAGGGCTCTAGTGTAAATCCTGTTGGGCTGAGGGCTTTGTCGGGAGTGGGAGGCTGGGGGCTCTGGGAAGGGGAGGACTCCTTGCCTCTAAAGTATACATCGGCTTTCTCTTTCCCGGCATCCAATCTAGTGCTCTGCTTGCTCTGTATTTCTGAGTTTCCCTGTCTGCAAGAGTCTGATTATCTCACGAATTGGCAGGATGGCCTCTGGCTCCAGTAACCTTAGAATATGGGTTGGGAGCCCAGACCTGAGAACTAGAAGGGTACGTCCTAGAACATCTAGCTACTTAGGGGCAGAATCGGGACTAGGTAATTTCAGAAGCTATTGTCTCCTTCCTCCTAACGTGAAGTTTCTCTTCTCTGTTTACCTCTCAGCAGCCTTCTGGTGAGAGTTCTCTGATAATTCTTTGTCATGTTTCTGTGATCTAAGTCACTGTCTTTTTTTAGTCTCCACGAATATTTTCCTGTTCATGTCAGGACATATTCTCAAGAAAAATATGCTATAATAACCACATGAGGTTATTAATGGCTGCTGTCAGGCAACGTGGAGTCCGCGTCCCAAGAGTATTTGCATTTCAGTAGCGGTAGAGGCACACGCACACCTCAAACGATTATTTGTAAGATTTACGGTGTTCCGACTTCCCGCTTTCTCAGCACTTGGAAAGTTGAACTTCTCCCTCCTTGTTGAATCGGGTGTGGCCACGTGACCCTCTTGGGCCAATGAAATGTAAGTGGAGGTGGCATGCGTTGCTGCTGGTGAAAACTTTAAGAACCAGTGTGTGATTTGCCACATGCTTTGTCTTGCCTCACCAGTTGAAAGCCTATGTCAAGGTGGGTCTACTCACCCATGACAGAACCTGTAGGGGAGTGAGAAATAAACTTTATTGGATTAAATGTCTGAGATTTGGGGGGTGTTTATTACTGCAGGATAACCTAGCATATCCGTGCTGATAAATAGGCTGGGGAATTTCAGGCATTTAAAATGGCATGCCCAATAGCACTGGACAGTTAGGGGACATGGACGATGTCATTGTGTCCTAGCCTACTTCTATAATCAACGTGCACCAAGCCACAGCCTTGGGCGTGTGGAGTACACCCAGCATCTAAGCTGTATTAACTGGGGGCACTCATTGACTTGAAGGTGGAAGGAGTGTCAGAAAGTGAGCCCAGGCCACGTAACACCTGCCTCATTCCTCTTCAGGGCCAGACACCTCCAAGTGTGTGTGTGGCCAGGTAGAGACTTGATCAGGCTCAGAAGATGTCTGGGCCATGAGCCCACGCTGTGTACATTATTGGATTGTAATTTATATCCCTTTGCCCTGATTTGATTTTTCCCTGTATTGCTTTTCTCTAAAACTAAAACATAAATCTTTGTGGTCAATGTTATAGAAGGCAGTCAAATTGTTCCCCGTGTCTTCTCAAACAGAACCTCAAAGTTAGCCATTGCAAATTCAATCCCACAGAGTTTTATTAAGAACCTACTATGTGCCCTTAGAGATGGTCCCTACCTTAGCTTTCACAGTCTAGCAGAGAAGATGAAACATTAAAAAACAACTAGAACAAAATGTAAGCACTGTATATAGCTCATTCATTCAATAAACATTTAGTGAGGATGATTGTGTCCTAGGTAACAGAAGTTATAGAAAGTATAGATGTATGACTAGACAGTGATAGAAACATTTAGGAGCAATTATCTCCTTCTGGAAGAAGGGAGGTGTTCTAGGTAGTTTTGCTTCATAACAAACCACCCCAAACCCCAGTGACTTAAAATAGCCATTGTATTACATTCACAGGTTCTATACGTTGGGAATCCAGGCAGGGAAGAGTGGAAATAGATTATCTCAGCTACTAACATCTTGAAGGACGCTAAGGGGGTAGGTGACCTCATGGTCTGGGACTGGAGTCATCAAGAGACTGGCTCCTGGACTGAGGTGATTCAAAGAGGAGGCTTTGCTGAAACGGACAACCTGCAGGTCACCTTTCAATGTGGCTTGCGTTTCTCACAGTATGGAGGCTGGGTCCCAAGAGGGAGCTTACAGGAGTGCCATGAGAGTGAGTGTTCCACAAGAAGTAGGAGCACATGGTAAGGCCTTTTGTGACCTAGGCTTGGAAATCTTACAGTGCCACTTCCTCTGCATTCTGTTGGTTTATAAGTCAGTCACTAAGGCCAACCCAGGTTCAAGGCATGAGACATAGATGCCACCTCTCAATGAGAGGGACATACAAGAATTTGTAGACATGTTTTATTTATTTTATTTTATTTATTTATTTTTTATACAGCAGGTTCTTATTAGTTATCTATTTTATACATATTAGTGTATATATGTCAATCCCAATCTCCCAATTCATCCTAACAACACTACCACCCTCCCCCACCCCAGGCTTTCCTCATTTTTGTGTCCATACATTTGTTCTCTATGTCTGTGTCTCTATTTCTGCCTTGCAAACTGGTTCATCTGTATCATTTTTCTAGATTCCACATATATGCATTAATATACGATATTTTGTTTCTCTTTCTGACTTACTTCATTCTGTATGACAGTCTCTAGATCCATTCACGTCTCAACAAATGACTCAATTTCGATCCTTTTCACGGCTGAGTAATATTCCATTGTATATATGTACCACATCTTATTTATCCATTCATCTGTCGATGGACATCTAGGTTGCTTCCATGACCTGGCTATTGTAAATAGTGCTGCAATGAATATTGGGGTGCATGTGTCTTTTTGAATTATGGTTTTCCCTGGATATATGCCCAGTAGTGAGATTGCTGGGTCATATGGTAATTCTATTTTTAGTTTTTTAAGGAACCTCCATACTGTTCTCCATAGTGGTTGTATCAATTTACATTCCAACCAACAGTGCAAGAGGGTCCCCTTGGCTCCACACCCTCTCCAGCATTTGTTGTTTGTAGATTTTCAGATGATGGCCATTCTAATTGGTGTGAGGTGATACCCCACTGTAGTTTTGATTTGCATTTCTCTAATAATTAGTGATGTTGAGTAGCTTTTCCTGTGCCTCTTGGCCAGCAGTATGTCTTCTTTGGAGAGATGTCTGTTTAGATTTTCTGCCCATTTTTGGATTGGGTTTTTTTTTTTTTTTAAATATTGAGCTGCATGAGCTGTTTATATATTTTGGAGATTAATCCTTTGTCCATTGAATCATTTGCAAATAGTTTCTCCCATTCTGAGGGTTGTCTTTTTGTCTTGTTTATAGTATCCTTTGCTGTGCAAAAGATTTGAAGTTTCATTAAGTCCCGTTTGTTTATTTTTGTTTTTATTTCCATTACTCTAGAAGGTGGGTCAAAAAAGATCTTGCTGTGATTTATATCAAAGAGTATTCTTCCTATGTTTCCCCCTAAGAGTTATATTGTGTTCCGTCTTACATTTAGATCTTTAATCCATTTAGAGTTTATTTTTGTGTATAGTGCTAGGGAGTGTTCGAATTTCATTCTTTTACATGTAGCTGTCCAGTTTTCCCAGCACCACTTATTGAAGAGACTGTCTTTTCTCCATTGTATATCCTTGCCTCCTTTGTCATAGATTAGTTGACCATAGGTTCATGGGTTTATCTCTGTGCTTTCTATTCTGTTCCATTGATCTATGTTTCTGTTTTTGTGCCAGTACTATATTGTCTTCATTACTGTAGCTTTGTAGTATAGTCTGAAGTAAGGGAGTCTGATTCCTCCTGCTCTGTTTTTTTCCCTCAAGACTGCTTTGGATATTTGGGGTCTTTTGTGTCTCCATACAAATTTTAAGATTTTTTGTTTTAGTTCTGTAAAAAATGCCATTGGTAATTTGATACGGATTGCATTGAATCTGTAGATTGCTTTGAGTAGTATACTCATTTTCACAATATTGATTCTTCCAATCCAAGAACATGGTATACCTCTCCATCTGTTTGTGTCATCTTTAATTTCTTTCGTCAGTGTCTTATCATTTTCTGAGTACAGGTCTTTTACCTCCTCAGGTAGGTTTTTTCCTAGGTATTTTATTCTTTTTGTTACAATGGTGGATGGGATTGTTTCCTTAGTTTCTCTTTCTGACTTTTCACTGTTAGTGTATAGGAATGCAAGAGATTTATGTGCATTAATTTTGTATCCTGCAACTTTACCAAATTCATTGATTAGCTCTAGTAGTTTTCTGGTGGCATCTTTAGGATTCTCTAAATATAGTATCATGTCATCTGCAAACAGTGACCATTTTACTTCTTTTCTAATTTGGATTCCTTTTATTTCTTTTTCTTCTCTGATTGCTGTGACTGGGACTTCCAAAACTATGTTGAATAATAGTGGTGAGAGTGGACATCCTCGTCTTGTTCCTGATCTTAGAGGAAATGGTTTCATTTTTTCACCACTGAGAATGATGTTTGCTGTGGGTTTGTCACATATGTCCTTTATTATGTTGAGGTAGTTTCCCTCTGTGCTCACGTTCTGGAGAGTTTTTATCATAAATGGGTGTTGAATTTTATCAAAAGCTTTTTCTGCATCTATTGAGATGATAATATGGTTTTTATTCTTCAATTTGTTAAAATGGTGTAACACATTGATTGATTTGTGTATATTGAAGAACCCTTATATCTCTGGGATAAATCCCACTTGATCATGGTGTATGATCCTTTTAATGTGTTGTTGGATTCTGTTTGCCAGTATTTTGTTGCAGATTTTTGCATCTATATTCATCAGTGATACTGGTCTGTAATTTTCTTTTTTTGTACTATCTTTGTCTGGTTTTGGTATGAGGGTGATGGTGGCCTCACAGAATGAGTTTGGGAGTGTTCCCTCCTCCACAGTTCCTTGGAAGAGTTTGAGAAGGATGGGTGTTAGCTCTTCTCTAAATGTTTGCTAGAATTCACCTGTGAAGCCATCTGGTCCTGGACTTTTGTTTGTTGGAAGATTTTTAATCACAGTTTCAATTTCATTACTTGTGATTGATTGGCTCATATTTTCTATTTCTTCCTGGTTCAGTCTTGGACGGTTATACCTTCCTAAGAATTTGTCCATTTCTTCCAGTCTCTCCATTTTATTGGCATAGAGTTGTTTGTAGTAGTGTCTTACGATGCTTTCTATTTCTGCTGTGTCCATTGTAACTTCTCCTTTTTCATTTCTAATTTTATTGATTTGAGTCCTCTCCCTCTTTTTCTTGATGAGTCTGGCTAATGGGTTATCAATTTTGTTTATCTTCTCAATGAACTAGCTTTTGGTTTTATTGATCTTTGCTATCGTTTTCTTTGTTTCTAGTTCATTTATCTCTGCTCTGATCTTTATGATTTCTTTCCTTCTGCTAACTTTGGGTTTTGTTTGTTCATCTTTCTCCAGTTCCTTTAGGTGTAAGGTTAGATTGTTTATTTGAGATTTTTCTTGTTTCTTGAGGTAGGCTTGTATAGCTATATACTTCCCTCTTAGAACTTCTTTTCCTGCATCCCATAGGTTTTGGATTGTCATGTTTTCCTTGTCATTTGTCTCTAGGTATTATTTGATTTCCTCTTTGATTTCTTCAGTGATCTCTTGGTTATTTAGTATTGTTTAGACTCCATGTGTTTGTGTTTTTTACATTTTTTCCCTGTAATTTATTTCTAATCTCATAGCGTTGTGGTCAGAAAAGATGCGTGATGTGAGTTCAATTTTCTTAAGTTTACTGAGGCTTGGTTTGTGACCCAAGATATGATCTATCCTGGAGAATGTTCAGTGTGCACTTGAGAAGAAAGCGTAATCTGCTGTTTGGGGATGGAATATCCTATAAATATCAATTAAATCTATCTGGTCTATTGTGTCATTTAAACTTTGTGTTTCCTTATTAATTTTCTGTCTGGATGATCTGTCCATTGGTGTAATGAGATGTTAAAGTCCCCCACTATTATTGTGTCACTGTCAATTTCCTCTTTTATAGCTGTTAGCATTTGCTTTATGTATTGAGGTGCACGTATGTTGGGTGCATATATATTTATAATTATTATATCTTCTTCTTAGATTGATCCCTTGATCATTATGTAGTGTTCTTCCTTGTCTCTTGTAACATTCTTTATTTTAAAGTCTATTTTATCTGATATGAGTATTACTACTCCAGCTTTCCTTTAAGTTCCATTTGCATGGAAGATCTTTTTCCATCCCCTCACTTTCAGTCTGTATGTGTCCCCAGGTCTGAAGTGGGTCTCTTGTAGACAGCATATATATGAGTTTGTTTTTGTATCCATTCGGCCAGCCTGTGTCTTTTGGTTGGAACATTTAATCCATTCACATTTAAGGTAATTATAGATATGTATGTTCCTATGACCATTTTCTTAATTGTTTTGGGTTTGTTTTTGTAAGTCCTTTTCTCCTCTTGTGTTTCCCACTTAGAGAAGTTCCTTTAGCATTTGTTGTAGAGCTGGTTTGGTGGTGCTGAATTCTCTTAGCTTTGGCTTGTCTGTAAAAATTTTGATTTCTGCATTGAATCTGAATGAGATCCTTGCTGGGTAGAGTAATCTTGGTTATAGGTTCTTTCCTTTCATCACTTTAAATATATTGTGCCACTCCCTTCTGGCTTGTAGAGTTTCTGCTGAGAAATCAGCTGTTAACCTTATGGGAGTTCCCTTGTATATGATTTGTCATTTTTCTCTTGTTGCTTTTAATAATTTTTCTTTATCTTTAATTTTTGTCAGTTTGATTACTATGTGTCTCAGTGTGTTTCTCCTTGGGTTTATCCTGCCTGGGACTCTCTTTGCTTCCCAGACTTGGATGGCTATTTCCTTTCTCATGTTAGGGAAGTTTTTGACTATAATCTCTCCAAATATTGTCTTAGGTCCTTTCTCTCTCTGTTCTCCTTCTGTGACCCCTACTTTGTGAATGTTAGTATGTTTAATGTTGTCCCAGAGGTCTCTCAGGTTATTTTCATTTCTTTCCATTTTTTTTTCTTTATTCTGTTCCACAGCAGTGAATTCCACCATTCTGTCTTCCAGGTCACTTCTCCATTCTTCTGCCTCCGTTATTCTGCTATTGATTCCTTGTAGTGTAGTTTTCATTTCAGTTATTATATTGTTCATCTCTGTTTGTTTGTTCTTTAATTCTTCTAGGTCTTTGTTAAACATTTCTTGGCAAAGATCTTCTCAATCTTTGCCTCCATTCTTTTTCCTAAGTCCTGGATCATCTTCACTATCATTTTTCTGAATTCTTTTTCTGGAAGGTTGTCTATCTCCACTTCAGTTAGTTGTTTTTCTGGGGTTTTATCTTGTTCCTTCATCTGGTACATAGTCCTCTGCCTTTTCATTTTGTCTATCTCTCTGTGAATGTCTGTAGACGTGTTTTAAAGCCATCACCATAAACGAGGATTCAGATCTTGCTATTTGTCTAATTCGATTTTATTTTTACCTTCTTAGTAACAGAACCCCTGTATTTTTAGACAGTTAACTCAGAGTTGTTGGTTTTTTTTTTAAAAGTATGTTTCCCAGTGTCCCTTGAGGATGGAGGTGTCCAATGAGTTTTAGAATGACACAGTGGGATGTGGTCGCCCCATGTGCCAGAGAATAAAACCCATATACATTTAAAGGGATCAATTTACATCTGATAATCATTGATATAATCAGAAACAATGAAAAAATAATGTTTTAGACTAATGTTGCTTTCTGCATTCCAATTTTCTGAAACAACACAGTAAGTTGTTTTGCTTTTTAAAAACAAACAGGAGATTATTTTAATATCTTGGGTACACTGCCCAAAAGAAAACTTAAAAAAGAGAAACCAAACTATGTATACCTAATTTCTAAAGAAAATACATCCCACTGTCACCTTTAGCTGCTCTGCTGAGAGAAAATAAATTGTGGTTGTAAATAGCATGGGCTCCCAAGGGATGGCTCCCTAAATAGCTGTGTGATCTTGAGTTGGTAACTTAGTCTCTCTGTGCCTCAACTTCTTCAATATAAAATGGTAACAATTTAAGCTTGCTTCAAAGAGTCATCATGAAGTTAGAAAGAGTTCATTCTTGAAAAGTGCTTAGAACAGTGTTTGAAAGGTAGGAAGAATTCAAAAACTGTTCGAAAGTGTAAATGCTAATTTTCAAAATATATAGCTTTATAACATTCTAGCTCCTTTGGGGTCATACTTTGTGTCTTTTTTGTGCAGTGCTAGTGTAATATCATACACATAATTGGTGCTCAGTAAATTCTTGCTTGTTAAGTTGGTTGAGTTTGTAACACCCCCTTCAAGGAGTTGGTGCACACATTAATTGGAAAGGAGCAAGGCTGGGGAGAAATATGGTTTTTCAGTTGTTACAGCACATATTCATGATCCAGAAATCCACTTTGATTAATTCATGACTCATTTTGTTTTTCAAGCCTTAAAAAACAAAACTCAATTTAAAAAGTCTATTAGGGAATTAGATAAGTAAACCAGTCTACTTTTCTCGGGTTATTCGATGCTAGAATAGTATTTGCCTAGGGAAGGCTTCTACTGTAGCTAATGTTGGGGGTGCTGCTCTCCGCTCATTTCCAACCTCTCCATCCACCATCGATTCAGCCATGAAATCGTCATTGAGCTCTTATTGTGTGCCATTGTCAGTGCCAGGCAATGGGTCCATGCTGCTGTATAAGTCCATGCCCCCGTGATGTTTACAATCTAGTGGAAAGTCACACACAGAAATGCAAAAATGTAACTGCAACAAGAAAAACAGGTACAGTAATGTGTCCTGAAGAAGGCATATGTATATACGGATACAGGGTCATGTGCATGTGTGTGTTCAGACACTTGTATGCTTACATACACATATCAATACACACAAATGTCTAACATATGTTTTAAGTTTAGGGGTATCATGAATTTTATTGTTAACAACGTAAACTGAACTGCTACTTTGATATGATATTGTGCATAGTCTGTCTCCTACTCCTGTCGAACTATTAATAAGAGCTGACATTTGTTGAGCACTAACAGATACCGTGTTAAAAGCTTGAATATTCCCAACGACACCCTGAGACAGGAACTCCCATTATCCTCATTTCCAGATGAGGGATGGAGGCCAGGTGAGTTCAGTACCTTGTCCTAAGTCAACCATGGAGCTTCTGTCTCTGCCTGTCTGCTTTTGTCTTCTTTCAATAACACAATAGAGAAATGGATCCTTTGGAAGGCAGAGGTGTGCAGGTCTGTATGGAGAGGCAGGGAGCAAGAAGGTGGTGACAGTTCAAAGTACCACATGAGGTAGTCTCGCAAGAGCAGTGGGGTCGGGATCTTATTGGCACCACCTGGCCCCTGGCTCTCCCTGAGCGAGCATGACTGCTTCCATGACTTCAACAGCCTCTGCTGTTTGGACAGTCTCTCATCTCAGTCCCTTGTTGAGGCTGAAGCTGTGAAATGCCAGGTGTCTTCTGAGCGCCTCTACCCAATGGTGTCCAGCCCTTCAAGTTCAGTAGGACTAAACTCATCACCCCCCGCCCCCATCTCCTGTTCCTCTCTTGTTCTCTCATCACCATTCATGGCATGGATCTCAGATTCATCTTCAACCTCCCCAGCCCCAACATGAAGTAAGTGACTGCATCTCAGAAATATTTTGTTTAATGCCAAGATGCTTCAATCTTGTGGTTCTTGTCTGACGACAGTGTGACTCCCAGAGTCACCTTGGAGAAGTGTCTTTCCCCACTGACATTTCTTGTCCCCTCATTCCTCAAAATCTGGGTCCCTGCATGAACACCCACCCATTCGCCCATGCCTTTCAGCTCAGGGGTTGAGAATCTTTTCCGTGCTTCACATGTGAATGGCTCTGGCCACACTGAAGATCCCAAGGGATTTCCATGGCAGGCAAGTAGGTCAAGTGTTTCCTTTGGGAGTACATAACGGTGTCAGCAGAGGCACTGCTCTTTGAAAATTGAACTTGGCGATTCCTCAAAAGCACTTGGATCCTCTCCAGTGCCTTGCTAGCAGGCCCTTTAAAGAAGCCGGCTTCAGATTGCCCGGAAATATTCTGTGAGGGAAGCCAGCTGCTTGGAGAATCAAAGGCCAGTTTTCCAGAGGCCTGTGCTAGGCTACACTTCTGTGTACTGTATGTTTCAGGCTGTGTGTGGCGGAGGGCTGTGTGTATGTGCCTGGCTGGGTGGGCAGGTAGCTTATACAATTCCTATGGCAGTGGAATAGGGAAAGGATGTCTAGCCAAAGAGATGGACGAGACCACTAAAACTGCAAGTGATTGGGGCACTTTGAGAAGGACCAAATTTAAAAGAAAATTGATTTCAATGTCTGCACCAAATATTAATGACCAGTAACAATTGTGAAGAAGCTAATGGAATTAAAAGTATTTCACATATGGTATCACTTAATCCTTATGAGAATTCCAGAGTAAGCTTCTGTTATTCTGCCATGTGCTTCACCTTCAGTGTATTTGTCATAATGACAGCTATGCATTTCTTCTGAGATTTAAAAAAATGGCTGTCTTGATTCACAGAAAAACAGACAAGATGAAAAGGCAGAGGGCTATGTACCAGATGAAGGAACAAGATAAAACCCCAGAAAAACAACTAACTGAAGTGGAGATAGGCAACCTTCCAGAAAAAGAATTCAGAAAAATGATAATGAAAATGATCCAGGACATAGGAAAAAGAATGCAGGCAAAGATGGAGAAGATGCAAGAAATGTTTAACAAAGACTTAGAGGAATTAAAGAACAAACAAACAGAGATGAACAATATAATAACTGAAATGAAAACTACACTACAAGGAATCAATAGCAGAATAACAGAGGCAGAAGAATGGAGAAGTGACCTGGAAGACAGAATGGTGGAATTTACTGCTGTGGAACAGAATAAAGTAGAAGGAATGGAAAGAAATGGAGACAGCCTAAGAGACCTCTGGGACAACATTAAACATACCAACATTGGCATAATAGGGGTCCCAGAAGAAGAAGAAGAGAGAGAAAGGACCAGACAAAATATTTGAAGAGATTATAGTCAAAAGTTTCCCTAATATGGGAAAGGAAATAGCCACCCAAGTCCAGGAAGTGCAGAGAGCCCCATACAGGATAAACCCAAGGAGAAACATGCCAAGACACATAGTAATCAAACTGGCAAAAATTAAAGACAAAGAAAAATTATTAAAAGCAGCAAGGGAAAAATGACAAATCACATACTCCCAAAAGGTTAACAGCTGATTTCTCAGCAGAAACTCTACAAGCCAGAAGGGAGTGGCAAGATATACTTAAAGCGATGAAAGGGAAGAACCTATACCCAAGATTACTCTACCCAGAAAGGATCTCATTCAGATTCGATGGAGAAATCAAAATTTTTACAGACAAGCCAAAGCTAAGAGAATTCAGCACCACCAAACCAGCTCTACAACAAATGCTAAAGGAACTTCTCTAAGTGGGACACACAAGAGGAGAAAAGGACTTACAAAAACAAACCCAAAACAATTAAGAAAATGGTCTTGGAACATATATATTGATAATTATCTTAAACGTGAACGGATTAAATGCTCCAACCAAAAGACACAGGCTTGCTGAATGGATACAAAAACAAGATCCATATATATGTTGTCTACAACAGACCCACTTCAGACCTAGGGACACATACAGACTGAAAGTGAGGCAATGGAAAAAGATATTCCATGCAAATGGAAATCAAAAGAAAGCTGGAATAGCAATACTTGTATCAGATAAAATAGACCTTAAAATAAAGAATGTTACAAGAGACAAGGAAGGACACTACATAATGGTCAAGGGATCAATCCAAGAAGACGATATAACAATTATAAATATATATGCACCCAACATAGGAGCACCTCAATATATAAGGCAACTGCTAACAGCTATAAAAGAGGAAATTGACAGTAACACAAAAATAGTGGGGAACTTTAACACCTCACTTATACCAATGGACAGATCATCCAAAAATAAAAATAAATAAGGAAACACAAGGTTTAAATGACACAACAGACCAGATAGATTTAATTGATATATATAGAATATTCCATCCAAAACCAGAAGATTACACTTTCTTCTCAAGTGCACATGGAACATTCTCCAGGATAGATCACATCTTGGGTCACAAACCAAGCCTCAGTAAATTTAAGAAGAATCATATCAAGCATCTTTTCTGACCACAACGCTATGAGATTAGAAATGAATTACAGGGGAAAAAAATGTAAAAAACACAAACACATGGAGTCTAAACAATACGTTACTAAATAACCAGGAGATCGCTGAAGAAATCAAAGAGGAAATCAAAAACTACCTGAGACAAATGACAAGGAAAACACGATGATCCAAAACCTATGGGATGCAGCAAAAGCAGTTCTAAGAGGGAAGTATATAGCTATACAAGTCTACCTCAAGAAACAAGAAAAATCTCAAATAAACAATCTAACCTTACACCTAAAGGAACTAGAGAAAGAAGAACAAACACAGCCCAAAGTTAGCAGAAGGAAAGAAATCATAAAGATCGGAGCAGAAATAAATGAAACAGAAACAAAGAAAACAATAGCAAAGATCAATAAAACTAAAATCTGGTTCTTTGAGAAGATAAACAAAATTGATAAACCATTAGCCAGACTCATCAAGGAAAAGAGGGAGAGGACTCACATCAATAAGATTAGAAATGAAAAAGGAGAAGTTACAACAGACAACGCAGAAACAGAAAGCATCCTAAGACACTACTACAAGCAACTCTATGCCAATAAAATGGACAACCTGGAAGAAATGGACAAATTCTTAGGAAGGTATAACCTTCCAAAACTGAACCACGAAGAGATAGAAAATATGAACAGACCAATCACAAGTTACGAATTTGAAACTGTGATTAAAAATCTTGCAACAGGTCTTCCCTGGTGGCACAGTGGTTGAGAGTCTGCCTGCCGATGTGGGAGACATGTGTTCATGCCCCGGTCCTGGAGGAGCCCACATGCCACGGAGCAGTTGGGCCCGTGAGCCATGGCTGCTGAGCCTGCACATCCGGAGCCTGTGCTCCGCAGTGGGAGAGGCCACAACAGTGAGAGGCCCGCGTACCGTAAAAAAAAAAAAAAAAAATCTTGCAACAAACAAAATGGACTAGATGGCTTCACAGGTGAGTTCTATCAAACCTTTAGAAAAGAGCTAACACCCATCCTTCTCAAACTCTTCCAAACGACTGTGGAGGAAGGAACACTCCCAAACTCATTCTATGAGGCCATCATAACCCCGATACCAAAACCAGACAAAGACACTACAAAAAAAGAAAATTACAGACCAATATCACTGATGAATATAGATGCAAAAATCCGCAACAAAATACTAGCAAACAGTATCCAACAACACATTAAAAGGATCATACACCACGATCAAGTGAAATTTACCCCAGGGATGCAAAGATTCTTTAATATACGCAAATCAATCCATGTGATACACCATATTAACAAATTGAAGAACAAAAACCATATGATCATCTCAATAGATGCAGAAAAAGCATTTGATATAATTCAACACCCATTTATGATAAAAACTCTCCAGAAAGTGGGCACAGAGGGAACCTACCTCAATATAATAAAGGCCATATATGACAAACCCACAGCAAACATCATTCTTAGTAGTGAAAAAATGAAACCAGTTCCTCTAAGATCAGGAACAAGACAAGGATGTCCACTCTCACCACTATTATTCAACATAGTTTTGGAAGTCCTAGCCATGGCAATCAGAGAAGAAAAAGAAATAAAAGGAATCCAAATTGGGAAAGAAGAAGTAAGACTGTCACTGTTTGCAGTTGACATGATTCTATACATAGAGAATCCTAAAGATGCCACCAGAAACCTACTAGAGCTAATCAATGAATCTGGTAAAGTTGCAGGATACAAAATTAATGCACATAAATCTCTTGCATTCCTATACACTAATGATGAAAAATCTGAAAGAGAAATTAAGGAAACAATCTCATTTACCACTGCAACAAAAAGAATAAAATACCTAGGAGAAAACCTACATAGGGAAACAAAAGACCTGTATGTAGAAAACTATAAGACACTGATGAAAGAAATTAAAGGTGATACCAACAGATGGAGAGATATATCATGTTGTTGGATTGGAAGAATCAATATTGTGAAAATGAGTATACTACCCAAAGCAATCTACAGATTTAATGCAATCCCTATCAAATTACCAATGGCATTTTTTACAGAACTAGAACAAAAAATCTTAAAATTTGTATGGAGACACAAAAGACCCCGAATAGCCAAAGCAGTCTTGAGGGAAAACAACGGAGCAAGAGGAATCAGACTCCTTGACTTCAGACTATACTACAAAACTACAGTAATGAAGACAATATGGTACTGGCACAAAAACAGAGATATAGATCAATGGAACAGGATAGAAAGCCCAGAGGTAAACTCACGCACCTATGGTCAACTAATCTATGACAAAGGAGGCAAGGATATACAATGGAGAAAAGAGAATAAGTGGTGCTGGGAAAACTGGACAGCTACATGTAAAAGAATGAAATTAGAACACTCCCTAACACCATACACAAAAATAAAGTCAAAATGGGTTAGAGATCTGAATGTAAGACCAGACACTGTAAAACTCTTAGAAGGAAAACATAGGAAGAACTCTCTTTGACATAAATCGCAGCAAGATCTTTTTTGATCCACCTCCTAGAGTAATGAAAATGAAAACAAAAATAAACAAATGGGACCTAATGAAACTTCAAAGCTTTTGCATAGCAAAGGAAACCATAAACAAGACGAAAAGACAACCCTCCGAATGGGAGAAAATATTTGCAAACGAATCAATGGACAAAGGATTAATCTCCAAAATATATAAACAGCTCATGCAGCTCAATATTGAAAAAACAAACAACCCAATCCAGAAATGGGCAGAAGACCTAAACAGACATTTCTCCAAAGAAGACATGCATATGGCGAAGAGGTACAACATTACTAATTATTAGAGAAATGCAAATCAAATCTACAATGAGGTATCACCTTACACCAGTTAGAATGGGCTTCATCAGAAAATCTACAAACAACAAATGGTGAAGAGGGTGTGGAGAAAAGGGAACCCTCTTGCACCGTTGGTGGGAATGTAAATTGATACAGCCACTATGGAGAACAGTATGGACATTCCTTAAAAAACTAAAAATAGGGCTTCCTTGGTGGCACAGTGGTTAAGAGTCCGCCTGCCGATGCAGGGGACACGGGTTTGTGCCCGGTCTGGGAAGATCCCACATGCCGCGGAGCAGCTGGGCCCGTGAGCCATGGCCGCTGGGCCTGTGCATCCGGAGCCTGTGCTCCGCAACAGGAGAGGCCACAACAGTGAGAGGC
>NW_020837962.1:19719995-19789055 GCF_003676395.1 Aethalodelphis obliquidens
AAAAAAAAAAAAAAACTAAACTAAAAATAGAATTACTGTATGATCCAGCAATCCCACTACTGGGCATATACCCAGAGAAAACTATAATTCAAAAAGACACATGCACCCCAATGTTCACTGCAGCACTATTTACAATAGCCAGGTCATGGAAGCAACCTTAATGCCCATCGACAGACGAATGGATGAAGAAGATGTGGTACATATATACAATGGAATATTACTCAGCCATAAAAAGGAACGAAATTGGGTCATTTGTTGAGACGTGGATGGATCTAGAGACTGTCATACAGAGTGAAGTGAGTCAGAAAGAGTAAAACAAATATCGTATATTAACACATATATGTGGAACCTAGAAAAATGGTACAGATGAACCGGTTTGCAGGGCAGAAATTGAGACACAGATGTAGAGAACAAACGTATGGACACCAAGGGGGGAATGCGGCAGGGGGTGGTGGTGGTGGTAGTGTGATGAATTGGGCAATTGGGATTGACATGTATACACTGATGTGGATAAAATTAATGACTAATAAGAACCTGTTGTATAAAAAAAAAGAATGGCCGCCTTCCCTTTTAAACTCTAAGAATTATGAGGACAAAAGTTATTTTCACTCTGAATTCTATGCCCAGCACCTACAGCAATGCCCTGGCATACAACAGGTGCTCAACTTCAGAGAGTGAAGGAATTTAGTAAGTAAATGGACGACTGTATGATGAGGAAGTGATGTTATATGACAGTTGTATAAAAAACATTACTTATGGTAAAATACATCTCTGACAAATATGCATCCAGGACCTATGTTTTAAATGCAGAGATATTCTATTCTTCTTCTTCTTATTTTACTTTATGCCTAATGCAACAACAGACTTTTAAAAACATTTTTATTTTCAAATAATTATAGATTCAGAGGAATTTGCAAAGAAATGTAAGGGGAGTTCCCATGTACCATTCACCCCTCTTCCCCTCTCCAATGTTGAAATCTTGCATAATTACAGTATAATTCTAAAAGACTTTAAAAGAAGTTGTGTTTTAAAAAAGAACCTGAAGAAAACAAAATCACTATCTCCAAAAGATATCTGCACCCTACCGCCCACATTCATTGCAGCGTTATTTACAAAGGCCAAGACATGGAAACAACCTGAATGTCCATCAACAGATGAATGGATAAAGATGTGAGATATACATAATTCAGTCATGAAAAAGAAGGAAATCCTGCCATTTGTGCAACATGGAATGGACCTTGATGGTGTTATGCTAAGTGAAATAAATCAGACAGAGAAAGGCAAATACCGCATGATCTCACTTATATGTGGAATCTAAACAAAACAAACAAAACCACACAAAAAACAGGCTCATAGATACAGAGAACAGATTGGTGGTTGCTAGAGGTTAAGGGGTGGGAGAGGGGAGGTGAAGTGGATGAAGGTGGTCAAAAGGTATGTTTCCAGTTACAAGATTAATAAGTCTTGGGGATGTAATGTACAGCATGGTGACTATAGTTAACAGCAGTGTGTCCTGTATCATATAATCAAAAGTTCCTAAGAGAGTAGATCTTACAAGAAAAATAATGTAACTATATGTAGTGGTGGATATTAACTAAACTTATTGTGGTGATCATTTCACAATAGGTATATCAATCATTATGTTGTACGACTAAAATGAATACAATGTTATATGTCAGTTATATCTTGAGAAAAAAAAGTGTGGAACATGACAAAGCAGACCACGTCTCTCTCTGTGAGGCTGAGGTGCTCATCCTCTAAAGCTCTCCCGTGATCTGAATGTTCCCCTCTCCACTTAACTCAAGTGAATATAGAGGGTGATTGACAGGTGCACACGGACCTGGTCCCAGAAGCATACTTAGCTGCTCCCACCTCTGTGCTCCCTGGAGCCTCCGAGGGCCCCCTTGCCCTCCCCCAGGGCTTGAGAGCCAGGTTTCAGTGTTGGTTTTACCACTTTCCTGCAGTTACTGAGTCTGAGACCCTCACTCTCAGCTCTCGTTAGCAGTAGGACTTAGGGAATAAACCTGGACTTTTTTCACCTGTGTGAATAGTATTTGCTGAAATGGAAAATAGAATGTCTGAAGGGTGGTATGTGATACATTGAATCTCCCCCACCCACTCCCTCGAAATGTATATTCTTGCCACCAAAAAACAAAACACTCTGGCAAACGTTTGACAAATCAGAAGCCTAGCATGTGTTTTTCGTTTCCAGTGCACCTCAGGCGCTCTCAGAAAGATGGACTGACCATCCATCCCATCTGCCACTCCTTAGCGTGATAGGAATTAAATGCTTTTCTTTCCTCCAGACAAAGCAAGTTTCCCTGCGGCAGGTGGGCGTGAAGCTCACAGATGTGTTGGAAGCATCTGATTTCTATATCTTGTTACCTTAGCACTTATCCCAAAGCGTGGAAATTGTTTACTTGTCTCCCCCCGGCAAACAAGCTAGAAAATGAGATCAGAGATCATGACTCAAACAATTCTCTCAATGCTTGTGGATTCAGTGAAGAATGAATTAAATCAGTATTGAATGGTAATTCTTGACTTGTTTTGAGTAAAATTGGAAGTGATGAACTGCCCGTCTTCACCAGCCAGTTATCCTGGCTGAATTAAACCTTCCCCCTGTGTCATTATGTCTTTGGTGCCATCTTGGCATTGCTCTGGGACCAGAAAAGGCATGATTTTGTTTTTCCTCCTACATCTCTCCACTCTGCCCATGGGTCGGTGAACAAGGAAGAAACCTTCGTGTCACTGCAGTGTGGAAGCACATGGGCCTTTCTGGGTAACCAAAATCTCTAGGAAATTATATAGTCATAGTCATGTTGAGAATTGACTATGCCATACATCCAGGGTCCATCCAAGCTCGGTTGCTTCCCAGAAAAGACATTTTTAAATTTTCTGTTTTGCTTTGACTTAAATTATCTGACTTGGTTGTCCATATAATGATCGAACTAATCAGACAATTATCTATGTATTTTCATATTGGTTATAGGCACAGTGGGCCAACCTTGGATTGTAAAAGGACATGGGGCCTTTTTCTCTGATTAGCTGACAGTTTTTAAATTATTTTTTAAAGGTAGGCATTTTTCATTTAGTTTATTTTATTTGTGTCTACTGGATACTCTGGGATACTTCCAAATCTTTTTTTCCAGGCAGCTTGCTAGGGTCACAAAAGCACAAAGGTAGGTAGGCTGAATAATTCAGCTCTGTCCAAATGTGTGATTAACCCAGAGGCTTCTCAGACAGATAACAAGATGCCAAACATTAGAATTAGAAATTCCTCAGGCTGAGGAAAATAAATTTGACAATTGATTTTGTAAACAATTCTGAGTCATATCATTTGGGACTTTTTGTATTTCTTTTTTTTGGCTGTACCCCGTGGCATGTGGGATCTTGGTTCCCTGACCAGGGATTGAACCCACACCCCCCGCAGTGGAAGCGCAGAGTCTTAACTACTGGATTGCCAAGGAAGTCCCTCATTTGGGACTTTTTTATTCCACAAATAATGTCACCTACCTACCATGTTGAACTTCTATAAACAAATACTTGTCATGTGAACAAAGGTCCCTGGAGCTGCCAGGGGGTGAGCATCCCAAGAAGCATGGTTGGTGTGTCTCTTAGATATCGTCCATCATTTCATTTGTTTGGTTTTGGTAGTCTATTGCTCCACTCCATTCTGTACCATTTCTTTCCAACTTATTAAGTACACATAGATTAATGGACCTCTTTCTAGGTCCCATGGGGTTAGGAGAAACGTGAAAAAAATACACAGTTCTGCCTCCTGAAGTGCTTATTTATTTAATTTAGATCAGGTTGAACAAACACATCACCACTGGAAAGGAAGTTCTTTTATAAAGGCCAGTACGTTGATTATAGAATGTGTTGTATCGTTACTCTCAACGTTAGCCTGATAAATATGGCATTCCACTGAGATAACTGTAGGACATTTACTGGTGGAAATGGCTCATGTAAATGAACGATACTGATAAAGATTTGGACTTGAGCCAGTTCATGTGAAATGTGAGGCACAACAAGGAAATGGAAGTGAGACTTCTTTTATCTTGGTGAAGAGGACCAAGGTCTGCCATGGATAACGGATCTACTCTTTCTAGGTGTACTTGCAGCTTTGATTGTGCAATAGTCTCATGATGGGTTTCTGCTCTGTATATCCCCAACCAGGGGACAAATCCTTCTCAGAGTCACATATAGAACAGCCCCTTTACTTATTTTCCTTCTGGTATACTATGTCCTCACTTTCTTCAAGGTGAATAGTATTACTATCAAATCTAGAAAGGTAATTTGAAGGGCCTTTCAATATGTGTCCCGTCACAGTACTCTGAAATTTTTCCTGGTACTATTAAATATAACTGTATATTTTAGCCAAACATTATTGGAATTTTTTGTTTCCATAGCAATGTGTTCATGTTATGGAATGGAAGGAGAAAAATGCTTATTTACATATTTATTTTGTGTGTCACTTTGCCCCCAAGTGATTGATCATTTAAAGCAAGGTGTTAGGCATTCTTCCCTATAAAAGCTCTAAATTTGTTCTCTTTTCCTCTCCAGTGCTGACTTTCAGTATAGAGATGCATACAGTGATGTTAAAGACAAAATCAAAACAAATAAAGCTTGGATTTTTAAATTAATTAATTAATTAGTTAATTTTTGGCTGCATTGGGCCTTTGTTGCTACGTGTGGGCTTTCTCTAGTTGCGGCGAGCGGGGGCTACTCTTCGTTGTGGTGTGTGGGCTTCTCATTGCAGTGGCTTCTCTTGTTGCGGAGCACGGGCTCTAGGTGCGCGGGCTTCAGTAGTTGTGGCTCGTGGGCTCAGTAGTTGTGGTGCACGGGCTTAGTTGCTCCACAGCATGTGGGATCTTCCTGGACCAGGGCTCGAACCCGTGTCCCCTGCCTTGGCAGGTGGATTCTTAACCACTGTGCCACCAGGGAAGTCCGGATTTTGTTTCTTTTAAAGTAAATTTATTGACATAAAATTCATATTTTATGAATTCAATTCAATGATGGTTCTTAATATATTCACAGAACTGTGCAAAATTCACTATTAATTTTAGAATGTTTTCATCACCCCTAAAAGAAACATACCCATGAGAAGTCACTCCCACATTCTCCCTTTCCCCAAGCCCCCAACTTTCTGTCCCTATAGATTTGTCTATTCAACACACTTCTTAAAAATGGATTCCTACATGATCTTTTTTGACGGTCTTCTTTTCCTTAGTGTCATACTTTCATCTATGCTGTAGCATGTATTCATATCTTATTTCTTTTTATTGCTGAGTAGTATTCCGTCGTATGGATAGATTACATTTTGTTTACCTTTTCATCAGTTATGAATATTTGGGTTGCTTCCACATATTGGCTATTTTGAATAACATTGCTATGGATATTTGTGTATAAGCGTTTTTATGGACATTTGTTTTCAGATCTCTTGAATTTATACCTAGGAATGGAATTGCTGAATCATATGGTAACACCATGTGTGACATTTTGAGGAACTGCTAAACGGTTTTCCAAAGTGGCTAGACAAATTCACATTCTCACTTGCAAAGAGTTTCAATTTTTTCACGTCTTTTTTCATGCCAACACTTGTTATTGTGAGTCCTTTTACTTTTCTTTGGCTGCGTTGGAAATCTTTTGCTGCATTGGAAATTCGTTGCTGTCTGTGGGCTTTTCTCTAGTTGTGGCGAGCAGGGGCTATTCTTTGTTGCAGTGTGCGGGATTCTCACTGCGGTGGCTTCTCTTGTTGTGAAGCACGGGCTCTAGGAACGTGGGCTTCAGTAGTTGCATCATGCAGGCTCAGTAGTTGAGGCTTGCGGGCCCTAGAGTACACACGCTTCAGTAGTTGCAGTGTGTGGGCTCAGTAGTTGTGGCGCACGGGCTCTAGGGAGCACAGGCTTCAGTAGTTGTGGCTCGTGGGCTCTAGAGCGCAGGCTCACTATTTGTGGCACATGGGCTTAGTTGCTCTGTGGCATGTGGGATCTTCCTGGCCCAGGGATCGAACCCGGGTCCCCTGCATTGGCAGGCGGATTCCCAACTACTGTGCCACGAGGGAAGTCCCAGTGAGTCTTTTTGATTGTAACTATCCTAGTGGATGTGAAGTGGGATCTCATTGTGGTTTTGATTTGTATTCCCCTAATGATTAATAATGCTGAGTATGTTTCATGTACTTCTTGGACTATTGTATATCTTCTTTAAAGAAATTACTATTCAGAACCTTGCCCATTTTTAGATTGGGTTCTTTTCACTGACAAATTTGTTGTCTGATTCCCTTAACAGACATGTGATTTGCAAATATTTCAAAATATTTTTTATACTTCTGTGGGTTGTCTTTTCACTTTCTTAATGGTTTCCTTTGAAGCACAAATGTTTTTAATGTTAATAAGATTCAATTTATCTATTTTGCCCTTTGGCACTTGTGCTTTTGGTATCACCTCTAAAAAAACTATTGCCTAACTCAAGGTCACAAGGTTTATTCCCATGTTTTCTTCTAAGAATTATATAAATTTTAGCTCCACATTTAGGTCTAAGATCTATTTTGAGTTAATGGTAAAAGAAAGGAGTCCAACTTCATTCTTTTGCATGTGGAAATACTGTAGTCCCAGCATCATTGTTGAAGAGACTATTCTTTCCCCAACTAAATTGTTTTGGCACCTTATCAAAAATCAATTAACCCTTTATTTCTGGATTCTCAGTTCTATTCCACTGATCTATATGTCTATCCTTAACTGGTACTACCCTGACTTAATTATTGCAATTTTGTAGTAAGTTTTTTTAAATGGGAAGTGTGAGTCTTCTATCTTTTGTTTTTCTTTTTCAAGGTTGTCTTGTCTATTCTGGATCCTTTGAATTTTCATATTAATTCTAACGTCAGCTTGGCCATTTCTGCAAGAAAACCAGGTGGGATTTTGATAGGGAATCTGTGGATCCATTTGGGGAGTATTACCATCTTTACCACAATACGTCTTTTTATCCATGAATGAGATATCTTTTCATTTATTTACATCTTTTTAATTTCTTTTCAACAATGTTTTGAAAGTTTCAGGGTATACATTTTATATGTGTAGGGCAAGACTGAAGCCTGTGCTTGGAAAAAGCCCCTGGGATGGAAAGACTTTTTGCAGCAAAGAGCCTGATAGCTGAAAACTGTGTAGTGGGTCTGGTGACAGGCTGCTGATGAGTAAAGCAGGGTCAAGGGTCAGGGTGTTAAGGATGTGTCTTCCTAGGTTAGCAGGGGGTAACTTAGGCTAGCAAGTGTAAGAGTGAGGATACTGAGAGTTCTCCTGACGTCCTCACTGTGGCCTGGCCACCTGAGTCTACTGATCTGGGCATGCCTTAGCGATGGATAAGAAATACACCAGGGAACCCTAAGTTCTTCAACATCAAGTATATCCTCAACCTCTTTAAGCAAACACTTGTCCCCACCGCATCCATGTGTCTGAGTGTCTCATTTCTGCTGACCCACAAGCTAATGGGGGTCCTGGTCTCTCATCAGTGGCCACCTGCAAATTCCCTAGGGCCCCTGGGTGTGTGCTCTCTGCAGCTCCTGGATGACTACAGCACCAACTTTTTCAGAAGACAACATACCCAGGGATAAGGGAGACCCAGGAAAGTCATTTCCCCTAGAAAGAGTTCAAGGAGGTTGGAGACTGCCTGTGGTGATGAACTGATCTATAATTGTGACAGGCTAATACTGTTCCTGAGTGCTGCAACAGGCTTCAAGCACAAGTGAGCTCAGGAAACAATCTCTTCAAAAAAGATGAAGCACAGATACTGGTTTTATTTTGTCTGAACCAAATAGGAAACCCCATCCCAAACCCTTTCAATCACGCTGCGATGCCATCACCCCGCTCCATCGATGCCGTTCATCACCTCTGACTGTGACAAGAAGACCTCCAGGACGGCATTTATTTCATGGAAATGGATGTATCAGTTATTTGTGTGACCTCGGAGGGGAAACATTTGCAAGCTGAGAAGCATCCGCAGAAGCTATCCCTCTGGGTGGCTGTGTGTGGGAGTGAAGTTGACACCCTGTTGCTGGAATTAGATTTCTTTCTGACAATAGATGTTTGGGAGAAAATGCCAGTCTCTTCCCGCCTCGCCCTGCCCTCTCCTCACCAACCCCCTCTCCGCTCAAGTTCTGCCTGGTCCTATGATAGGTGTTGATCTCTAGAATCCGCAAAGAAAGCACAGGACTGGGTGCACATCTTTGGAACTTTATTGGTATCTGACCTTTGTTAGGTAGCCTCCCATGTCCTGACACCAGGCTACCCTGCTCTCATCATGTCTCTGCCTTGGACCACCTGGTATTGAAAACCCCCGGGAAGGCTCTGTTTGTACATCCCCCTGTGAGCAGATGACCTATCAGGCAAACTCCACTTTTGGTTTTCTCTTTACACTTCTATTTTCTATTTATTTTTAAAATGCAAAATCAGGCACACCCCACACCCAATATGAGGAATATAACGTTGTAAAACTTTGCAACTCCACAGTCCTCTGCAAAAAAGAGGCAGCATCTCTAAGGGGTTTTCCAAATCTAGAGTTTGAGGATTAGTACTTTCAAAAAGACAAGATGCCCTTCTTGTTCTCAAAGAAGAGGTAGGGAAGCAAAATGAAAACAGATGAAATGATAGAAAATACAGATGACCCCTGAACAGCGTGGGTTTTTGTGGGTCCAATTAAAATGTGGATTTTTTAAATAGTAAATACTACAGTACTACATGATCTGAGAGTGGTTGAAACCAGGGATGTGGAACTGCGGATACAAGGGACTGCATATACGGAGGGCAGACTATAAATTATACATGGATTTTCCACTGGGTGGAGTGTGGCTGCTCCTAATTCCCATGTTGTTCAAGGGTCAACTGTACTTGATGAGATCCTAGGAACTGTAGACACTCAAATAAATTGTGGCTGTTATTACATAGGCACCATGAATATATTAGTGTGTATATATGTATGTACGTGTAATTTGTTCATGTAGACACTTGCACATATATACATACACAGAGAGAGAGCGAGGTCTCTTAAGATTGAAACATCCTGTGAGGTAGGTAATATTATTCCTACTTTACAGACGAAGCACTTAAAGTTTTGTGAGTTCAAATTACTTGCCCAAGGACACGCAAGACTGCGATTCCAAATCAGATGGCCTGGGCCCAATGCACACATGTTTTCACCTGCTCAGTATCTGTCTCCTTTCTTCTGGTGATGACACTGCTATTGTCCTTTTTTTGGAAACAGTCTTCCCGCATGTTGTGCAGACCTCCGGTGACTGTCAGTCAAGGGGCCACGCCCTCCTCTGCCCAACTGGCAAGTAGGTGATCAAAGTCGTTAAGTAGACTCTGTCTCCTATGAATCTGAATCCTGAAAGGAATGGCACAGTGATGGTTGGGGCCGATTCATCCCAGTGGTTGCTGCCAGGAGAAACTATTCCATTTGTTCCTGCATTGCAAACTCTCCAGGCCACTCTGGGCCAGTCCTTCCTGAGGGCTACTCCTTCAGGCTGCCCCTCCGAGCTGTGAAGTTCCCTTCTGCAGAGGTAGGAGGATGCAGGAGTGCACCATCAGATCCCTTCCCCTGGGCCACAGCAGCGCTGGCCCTGATGGCTCACAGCTGAGGCCCTCCCAGCATTTGCCCTCGGCCACAAAAAGCCCCCTCACCTGGTTGAGGACCTTGTCCAGGGGGCAGCCTGCAGGAGTACAAAAACCCAGCCCCCTTGCCTCAATCTGGACAACCCTCAAGGCCATCTCAGGTCCAGAGCTCCCCGTCAGATCAACTGAGGCTTCTGCTGCAATTACGGTTCAACTTCTTCTCCCTGCTGCCTTCACCCTCTCACAGGTGTGACCACTGTGACCACTCTCAATCCACCTGCAGATCCCCATCGCAGAGCCCAGGGAACACGACCTAAGACCGTAGCTCTGATAAACTTCTATGACTTGCTGCCGAAGACTCCTAATTGATTCAGCCAGCTCTATGTACCTCTGTGTGAGTTCCCTAGGTCTGCCATTACAAAGTACCACAGACTGGGTGACTTAAACAACAGACATTTATTTTCTCACAGTGTCGACAGTGTTGGTTTTTTCTGATGCCTTGCTCTTTGGCTTGTAGACGCCCGTCTCTGCCCAGTGTCATCATGTGGTCTTCCCTCTGGGTTTGTCTGTGTCCCGATTTCCTTTTCTTATAAGGACACCCGTCATGTAGGATCAGGGCTCACCCGTGTGACCTCATTTAACTTAATTACCTCTTTCAAGGCCCTCTCTCCAAATACAGTTACATTCTGAGGTACTGGGCATTAGGGCTTCAACAAATGAATTTGGGGTGGACACAAGTCAGCCTATAAAAACCTCTAAAGCCTGAATTCCTTCCCCATCAACAGTCTACCGCTTCGCATCGTATGGTTCGGAATCTAGGCTGTGAGCAGATGAGTCTGAGTGCTTGACTCTTCTCATTGCAGACTGGATACAACTGCAAAGTGTAACTCTGAAATGTAGTGAATGATATCAATGACAGTACAGGATATATAAAACAGAAAGTGGAATTAAGATGTATCCATTTTAAGTGAAGAAGAACGGCTATCTTCCTTTGAGATGTAGACAAGCTATCAAATCAGTGGGGAAAGATGGATGGGTCGGGGGTCAGGATAACCAGAGTCATGTTAAAATAAATCAAGTTGGAGTCTCTTCGTAATTATTATTAGTATGAAAAAGAAAACCATAGATGAGTTTATTTTATGATTTTGGTATGGAAAGTGCCGTCCTAAGAATGTCCCAAAACTCAAAAGCATTTTTAAAAACGGATCAGTTTGACAATGTTAAAAAAGAATCGCCATTGAAATGATGTGCAGCTAATTAAGATTGGAAACAAAGGGAGAAGCCGTGAAACCACACTGACGAACATGCTGAACATCAGCTCTTCTCTCTTAGGCTCATGATCCAGCATCTACAGCCCCCAGGTCCTTGACAGCACAGAGGAAACTGTGTTCTTGCTTCCTGGAGGGTGTCTGCAGTGTCGCCAGCACACGTCAGCAGACTGATTGCCCACCTGTTGCATCGGTAACACATTCTGTCATCGGCAGGTCCAAGCAGTCCTGGCTTGGTCTGTGGAAGCTGATTATACCTTACCACTTGCTGCGAAAGTCAAGGCCTTTGGGTTGATGCATCTCTATTTGTGGCTGCTGCGCCAGCCCCAGCCAAGTGTGTAGCAAAGGAAGAGTCAGATTGGAAGGAGGATACGGAATTTGATCCCTCTGACTAATCACCAGAAAGCAACCAACTCAGCTAAGCTTTACTTGTGAAACAAGGAAATAAAGGCTTACTTCTGGTTAAAAAAAAAAAAGTCATGAAAATAAAAACAATAAAGTCAAAACTATGAAACAATATTTATCATGTATACTACTGAAAATGTAATTTCCCCAACTTATGAAGAATCTCTATGGAGTAACAAGGAAATGATCCAATAAATAAGTGGGCAAACAATGGAAACAGTTGAGTTAAGGGAAGTACGAATGATGGCTGGACATTCGAAAAAGTACTCAGCTTCACTAAAAATAAGAGAAAGTGCTATTAAGTCCAATTAAGACCATTTGGAGTACTGTATTTTAGATATCATCCTGGTAAAGATCAAAAAGTAAAAAAATGTGAGCAGACTTGGAATTGTTGAGGATGTGGGGGAACAGGCCCTATTGCAAAATGTCGGTACGGGTGTGCATTGTTCCTTTGTCAATGGAGGGCAATTGGTAATATCCATGAAAATAAAAATGCACACACCATGCGACCTAGAAATTCTACAGATCCTCCTGCATAGTGTGAAATAGAATGTTCACAAAGATACATACTTCGGCAGCAAATGTATGAGTGAGAAGAGTGGCAACAATTCTGGGACAGAGACTGATTGTTGTAACTCGATATCCATTCTCCTCTCCTTCTTTCTTAATAGAACCCCAAATTTTCCACCGACTCCCTGGGTTGTGATGACAATTCCCATCCTCCCTTCCAGCTAGACATAGCTTTGTGACAGGTTTTGGAAACTGAGATATAAGTGAAAGGACTTTGTGAGCTGGGAAGTGTCCTTCTTGACAGGGAGCATGTTGGTCTTCAGGCTGGAATGCAGTCGTGAAGGCTGGAGCTCAAGCAGCCACCTTCAAACACAAGTAGAAAACCATGAGCTAGGAAGAGAGGAACAACAAGATAGAAGGACCTTCAGTCTCTGAGATTGTGGTTACCAACGCCAGCCCTGAGCCACCTAACTCTGCTCATCTTTTTTCATGATACACACTTCTATCTTGTTTAAGCCACTAAGTCATTATTTTAGATATTTAAAAAAAGACTTTGGTAAAATAAATTATGGAACATACACAACATTGAACATTAAACAACTCTTTTAAAGAATGAGGCAAATCCACTGAGGTACACACAGAAGTATATGCAGGTATGCTGAGGTGAAATGTTTTACAAGATACACATTTTATGTGAAAAAAGCAAAGTGCAAAAAGTGTTATGAATTGTTACCATTTCTGCAAAGAATAAAAATCACTAGACTGTATGTTGTCAATGTGTAGATTAACTCTTTCTGGAAGGGCACAAGACACTGGTAACAGTAGTTGCCTTTGAGCAAGGAAACTGGGGAACCAGGGAGCAAGAGACTTGTAGCTCTATGCCCCTTGTGTACATTTTGAGTTTATCCTTTGTGTATGTATTATCTATTTACAATAAGTAATATAATTTAGAAAAAATGAGAAGATGCAGCTGAGGATGTCTGTTTGTTCCTGTTTGGGGATGAGGCAGAGAGATGGAAATCGCTGGGGCAGAGGGAGGGGAGGGACATACGTAATGTGTAGGAGGTAACACGTGCATCACAGGCTAATTGCTGACAGCACAGCATTAGAACCAGCAGATGGGGTGGACGGATGCAAATGAATAAGGTATTAGCAGTGAGATCCAGAGAGAAGCAACAGGCCAGGGAGGAATTTGTGTGACAGATCTGAGAGGACCATGTTCTGACTACGTGTGATTTCTGCCCAGGTCAGAAAAATCATCCTCGGTTACTCCTAGAAAATAGCAACGTATGGTCTGTGCATATTGAAGGCAGAGCAGGAAAGTGATTGAATTCTCTAGCAATCTCCTGAGTGTAACTGTTTGCTGCAATGAAGCTTTTTTTTTTTTCCTTCTTTTGTCTTAGAGTGTTTTTGATAGATATATTCTTGAAAGTAGAAGCTGGAGGGATGTTTCATTTTCTGGGTACAGAAAACACATATAAACAAGGCAATTAGAGCCAGGTTGTAAAGTGTTTTAAAGATGCCAAAGGAAGTGAGGAGCCCTAACATTTAGGCATCACCTGCAGGGCAGCGGCAAGTAAGATACAGGACTCTTGCCCTTAGCAAGTGTGCTAAGGGAATTGCCATGGATGCTGCTTGAGGTATAAACAAACTAATCAAAACTGGACTGATTGAGTACAGGTAATTCCAGTCAGGATTATTAATATGAACTGCCTGATTAGCATGCAGCCAAGTAGCTCATATATATATATATATATATATATATATATATATAGTTAGATGTTTTAGATTGATTTTAAGTCTTCTCTGAAGACAGCAATAAAGTCTGTGAACATGTTTGCTCAACTTCAAAAATCTGTGCCGCCTACCTAGTAAAGTGACTTAAAAAAAATTGGTGATGCCAAGTGCTGATGGGAAAATGGAGCAATTAAAAGTCTCCTATATTGCTGGTGGGAATGCAAAATGGTACCAGCTCTCTGGAAAACTGTTCGGCTTAAAAAAGTAATAAGGGGCTTCTCTGGTGGCGCAGTGGTTGAGAGCCTGCCTGACGATGCAGGGGACACGGGTTCGTGCCCTGGTCCGGGAGGATCCCACATGCCGCAGAGTGGCTGAGCCCGTGAGCCATGGCCTCTGAGCCTGCGCAACGGGAGAGGCCACAACAGTGAGAGGCCTGCGTAAAAAAAAAAAAGTAATAAAGTTCAACATGTACTTAGCATAGACCAAGAAATACACTTCCTGGGTGTTTACCTGAAAGAAATGAAAACTTAGATTCACACAAAACCCTGTATGTGAACGTTTATTCATAATTGTCAAAAAACTGGAAACAACCCAAGTGTCCTTTAACTGATGAATGGCTGTACGGAATGTGGTATAATTAAGTACTACTCAGGAATAAAAAGGGAGCAACTACTGCTACACGCAACTATATGGATGAATCTCAAATGTATTATGCTCAGTGAAAGAAGTCAGACTCATGCTGTATGATCCATTTATAAGACATTCTAGAAAAGATAAACTATAGGGACAGAATACAGATTAGTGGTTGCCAGGGGTTGGAGAAGGAGGGAGGAATTTGCTACAAAGGTGCAGAGGGGAAGTTTTTTTTTTTGTGGGGGCAGAGAGTGATGGTACAGTTCTATGTCTTGATTTTATTGGTAGCCACACAACAATATGCATTTTCAAGACTCATAGAACTGCCTACAAAAAGGGGAAAATACTACTGTATGAGAATGATACCTCACTAAACCTGACTTTCAAATAAAAAGCCTGTAGCTTGACGGGGGTTTCTGGGATGCCGCCAAGTGTTCTGAATCTCGTCTGCATGGGGGTTACATGGGTGTACATGCATGAAACAATTCATTGAGCTATACACTTAAGATTTGTATACTTTACGTACCCCACTGAATGTATTTTATATCTTATTTTAAAAAATGAATGAAGAAGAAAAAAGTGTCATAGTTGTTAAAAAACAAAATTAACCAAGTAAATTATAAAGATCTTATAGGCTTTATTCAACAATTCATGAACGGGCAGCATCCCTTCTAGCGGAAAGGAAGGAGCTCCAGAGAGCCGTACAAAATGGAAGGCTTTATAGGCAAAAGGGGTCATGACGAGGAAGTTATACTAGCAAAGAGCTGATTGTTTGTGGCAAGGTCACCTTATTTTAGGGGACCTCAGGGGTCTATCAAGCAGATTACCTCACCAGTGCTGACCAGTAATTCCAGATGGATTGGTTTAAGATTCCATTCCTGGGGGAGGCTGAAACTGTGATTAAGTTAGGTTTTATTTTTTTTTAAATATTTATCTATTTATTTTGGCTGCAAAGGGTCTTAGTTATGGCACGCTGGATCTTCGTTGCAGCACGCGGGATCTTTAGTTGGGGCACGCGGGCTTCTTAGTTGCGGCATGCGGGCTTCTTAGTTGTGGCATGTGGAATCTAGTTCCCCGACTAGGGATCGAACCTGAGCCCCCTGCATTGGGAGCATGGAGTCTTACCCACTGGACCACCAGGGAAGTCCCTTAAGTTAGGTTTTAAATCTCGGTTTGGTGACACGGGACTTAGCACAAGTGACTCCATTTTGGGTCCGTTGTCTCTCTCTCTTTTTTTAACATAGTTAGGAGAGAAAGAGGGGGGGGATTAAATGACTCTATACAACCCTGTTGGCATGGATATAAGACCCCAAATATGATGTCTGATAATAGCAGGCAGGAAGGTTGTGGATACCAGGACAAACGTCACCAATGTCACTGTCTTGCTTAAGGCTGACCCTTTGTATCAACGTGTGTTTGTGGCTTTTCTCTCTATTGAATTCTGCTTCTGACAGCTGCTTTTCCATTTCTAGCACTTTCTCCAACACATCCTCTGCTGGGGAGGAGGGGTAAAAAAAGAGAAAGCCCAGCTCTGAGGACACACACATTTGGGTTCAGACTCCAGTTTCCATATTTAGAAGCTATATGAACTTCAGCAAATTCTCCATGTTTTTTCATCAGGCAGGTTTTTTTCTCAATGAGCCACACATGTATACAGAAGTCATGGTGTCTCAGGGATATTCATGAACATTACAACTCTTTCAGTAACGACTTTGAAACACCTTATTTTAAACTAACACCCCTTTTGGGTTTGAATGTTATGTGTTATGTTATGTTTTCACATAACACCCCTTTGGGGTTTGAATGATTTCCACAGCAGTAACAGAGCTGTAAGAACTCCATGGCCCCCTTATGAAGTCATCTGCACGGGGCCCATTGATTTGGATGGTTTCAGTTCTGATAATCCTTCCCTGGAGGGCAGTGGGGCAGAGTCCCAGTTACTTATTTTGTACAGAACAAAAACTGCTGCAGCTCCTAAACAGCCTAACTTTATTCCTACAAATATGCAAAAGTTCAACTCTGCCCAGCACCACTGGCTGTTGACCAGAGTCACAGGTAAGCGTGGTAGCTTCCTCTTAACCTGGATGCCAAGAATACATCCCTGACTTCTGAGATCAGAGAGAAAGGGAACTTAAACACAGTCTTGGATATATTAGAATACAGGGTTTTTGTTTGTTTGTTTGTTTTGTTTTGTTTGTATTTTATATTCTGGATAGGCAGATAGTTTATTTTCAAGTAATTAGTCACTCAGAGCTTTTCGGATGCAATGTCGCTGGACGCTTATTGTCGTGAAACTTCAACCTGCTTCTGTCAAGCCCTGGA
The DNA here is from genome assembly GCF_003676395.1 of Aethalodelphis obliquidens. Classification (NCBI taxonomy): domain Eukaryota; kingdom Metazoa; phylum Chordata; class Mammalia; order Artiodactyla; family Delphinidae; genus Aethalodelphis; species Aethalodelphis obliquidens. Next base: position 19,736,473 of record NW_020837962.1, read on the forward strand.
CTTATCCAGGGCTTATGTGATCTTGGCCTCAAATTGTCTGTCATGAACCTTGGGGCTGCTTTGCTGTGACTGGTCACTCTGCCATCCTTCTGTTGGCTTTGAAACACTTCCCTCTTTTGGTCCAGTGATGCAATGAAGTAAGTTACTTGGATCTGTGCGTTCAGCAGTTCTACCCAAGGTTTCAACCGTCATAGGTGGGTTCACAGGGTGAAGGTTTAATCAGGTGAATCCAATGGACAAACTGTTTTGTTTCTAGGCTAGATTTGCGTGGTAGCATATTTGTCTCCTTATGTGAAGAGAGTGTATATTACTATCCCATCATCTTCTATACTATATTGAATTACCAATATAATTGTCATCAGCGCTTCTGGAAAGTGCTGATGGCCTATTTTGTACTTGTTTGTGTTAATCAATGTTAATTACAAAGCAAGCACAGGGGTTAATGAATTATAATGGGCTTAATTAAGCTTGACAGTAACAGACGGCATAACCTTTATGTTATGACCTGGTTAGAGGAACAGAAAAGGACAAAAATGGGCCAAAGAATCATCACATAGAAATTCATATTTATATACTGGCCATCTACAGAAACAGAACAGTGTAATGAGTTTATTGGTTTTGCTAAGTGTCAATGTTAACATATGACAATCTGGCACTACTGGAATTACAGACAACTATAAGATCTGCTCTTTACCCTTGAAGGATTTATAATTGGATTGGAAGAGCGACACAGAAAACCAAGGTTGAAAGTTCTCCAGTGAGTAACAAGTGAGTGGTGCTGACCGTGTTACAAAGCATTTGGAAGAGGGAGCAATTGCCCTGAGATGGTGCAGTGGGGGAAGACTGGGGACGGTAAAATTCAAAGGGAGAATTGGACCCAGGAGAGGAGGAGAGGAGATGGCATTTCTGCTCCGCGCACAGTACGGCGGTGGGAATGCTGACAGTGTGTTCAGAGAGCATCCATTCTTCCATGAACCGGCTTCATTGACTTAAGTTCCCTGAGGGAGTGGGCAACGGGGAACGTGGTGTCCGCAGTCATGTTGCCTGTCTGAGCCTTGATCTCCTCATGTGTAATGTAAGAAATGAACCTAAAGACTTTCAGCTTCAAACAACAACTCCAAAGGCCCTCGATTAGGGCCCCAGCTCAGAGGTATTTTTTATGTCACTCATATTTCTACATGATTAACAAGGCTCCTGAATGGTCCTATCCATCCAAAACCTTTCTCATTAGATAAGATAGGATGTATTTGGATGTAAGCGATTACACACACATACCCTAAACCAAATGGCTTAACCAACAACCATTGGTTTAGTGCTAATGAATCTTGTCAGCAAGGAAAAAGACCCTTTTCCTCTACCCTCTTAAGCTGATAACCTGGGGTGTGCAAATTAAACTGACAAAATTAACAGAAGAAAGGGTTTATATTGTACGCACATGGAGGGCATCACAGAAAACGAATGAAAACTCCCGAAAGCAGTTAGGACTGGGAGCTTATTATTTTAACAAAGTGCGATACATCGTGGAGAGGTCACTACACAAAAGAAAAGGGTTCTGGTCTTCTAGTGGTTATAAATTGCGGGAAGATAAATATATGGGGGAAAGGAATGGAAGATAAAGATTTGTTTAGTGAGGGTTTGCTGACTTTCTGTCTCTAGTAATAAGGGTTATTCTCCTCTTGGTATGGGGGAGAGGAGAGCACATTCACAAAGGGAAATTTATGGCAAAGGGCAAAGAGCTCTTTCTGTGTTGGTTTCTTTTTAATTGCCTTCAGAGTACAATAATTCTCATGCCACAGTGGCATATTTTGGGGTGGCATATTCTGATCCCCTTCTGCCTACAGGTCAGCTTGGTGGTTCTTCTGGTCTGGACAGGCTCTGTCGTTCTGGGCTGCTCTCAAAAGGCTGTGATCAGCTCTTGAATTGGCAGGGGCTGGCTGGTGCAAGGTGGCCCCCCTCCCGTGTCTGGTGGTTGGTTGGCTATTGGCTGTGGCACTGGGTTTGACTGGTCATGCCATCATTCAGCAGGCTAGCCTGAGCTTGCTTCCATATGACAGCAGCAAGATCCCTGGAGTGAGAGTGAAAGCACGTAAGGCCTTTTGAAGCCTAGGTTGGAAGTAACAAAGTTAATTCTGCTGCATTCGATGGGACAAAGCAAGTAACAAGGCTGGCCATATTAAACAGGCGGAGAAACAGCCTCCATCCCTGATGGAAGGTCACTGCAAAGTGCCAAGTACAAGAACAGGTGGGGAGAATGTATCACTATCTTTAAACCTCCAACACTGCTTTAGGTAAAGAGGCTTCCTCACTATTCCTGTGGCAGGACCCTTGCTTTCCCATCTCGGAATACTTGTTCAAGGCATTTCTTTGCCTCAAAAGTCAGCTCCTCATCCATCTTGAGGTTCAAATGCCATCCCTCCTGCAAGGCTTGTCTCCACAACTAATTCATCTGTGAAACTTTTCCCCATCCCTCCAACTAAATGTGGTTTCTCATTCTGAAGAAGTTGAAATGCTTCCACAGACTCGATAAAGTCCATCTACTCTGAACTCTTTGTGACCATAGGTCTAGTTAAAAGCAATTGAAAACAATCCTTCTTCTGTCTTCTGGTATATAAAATGACTGTGATTTAGGGTGATAGCTTCTATTAAATTGAATCTGCTGTGATTTCTTCATTCACTTCTGCTGTAAAAGAAAGCTGCCACTCATAGTTACCTGCCTATAGCTTTGTGGCAAATTACTATGTATGACTTTCACGATTATCTTTATTGTTACTTTGGAGTTCAGGTTTCTCTCTCGGGCTCCAAAGTACACTTTTTCAAGTTACCTTTGTTTTTAATATTTAGTATTTTAGGAGATCCTAAATTTACTTTAAAATTTTATGACTTAGAACGTGAAAATTGTTTTGTGCTTGGGTCGGATGTCTATGATTTCTGTCTCTGATGTGATTATGCATTTGTTTGAAAACCAGAATACTTAGTTGATTGGCTCACTGCATACCTCTGAAATTCAACTTAAGTCCTATGACATAAGGTACTCCCACATGAAGATAATAAGTGTACTGTGTGATATAATGCTTGAGGTCAGTACTTGCACGTAGGAAAACAGATGGGTTTTTGAGATGTCAGTATATTCTTTGTTCCAATTTAAGTGTGCCAGTCTGCTGTTTATCAAGGTTTTTAAAAAGTCGTACTTGTGAGAGTGTAAATCAACTTTATTCCTTAGGGGCTGGAGGAAAAATATATAACTGTACGTATAGCTGATAGGAATATGATATTTTTTTTCCTGATAATGGTATTTCAAGATGATTCAAATATTTCGAGGTGGAGGGAACATTCTATTTCAGTGCTTTCTCACTTTGAAATGAAGGAGCTAAGTCTCAGGGAGTTTAAATCACTCACAACTATTTGGCAGTAATGAGATTGCTAAACATCAGGAAAAAAATTCAACAATAAATGAGCCCCAGATAAGACCCAAATAAGCTACATCAAAACAAGCAAACAAATTTAAACCAACACACACACACACACACACACACACACACACACACAGGCCTTAATGGTGACGGGATTAATACTCCATTCTCATTTAATACTATTTGGGTTTTAACCTAGATCTCAGAATCTTTTCTTCCTTCCATCACCATTCAATCTTTTCTTGGAAAATAGAAATGCCCTTCATTCACCCAAATGAATGTCCAAATTGTAGGTTCTTAAATGCTCTTGTGCCCTGGACCCTTTTGGTTGTCAGGTGAAAGCAACATTTTCAGAATAACATTATTAAATGCATAAAATAAAATACATGGGTTGGGAAGGAAAATCAATTATAATGAAATACAGTGAGCAAGATATAAGAAAAATAAATTTGTGATAGAGTAACACATGGTTATATTAAATTACAAGATTTAGTGTCAGTCTAATGTCTACCATAATTTCAAAGTAACAATGATTTTTAACCATTTTAGAAAGCTGCAACAATTATAATTTAACAGGAAAATATCTTTAATTTCTAGAGGTGTCAAAATCTCTGGTATTACTAAAGTTAATATATTTTATGTTACAGATGTAATTTTTTTTTTCCTCTCATCCAAGTTCATGGACCTTCTGTCAGATTTGTAACTTTAGCGGCTCCCATGAATACCTGCTCCTTCCCGGTGGGCGCCGCCTGCCACACCCATGTGGGGCCTGCTGCCTTTGACCAATGAGAAATCAGCAAACTGAGCTTCAACAGAGCCACTGGGTGTGCCCTCCTGGAAGGCTTCTTTACCCAACTAAGAAACCCGGTCTAACCTTTTTGAGGATGAGAAAGAGGACGAAGCACAGGCTTCCCAGTAATCCCAATTGAGTCCAACCTCCAGCCCCTAGCCCCGTTAGCCCAGGTTAACTGAACCTCACAGAACCTCACAGAACCGTGAGAAATAATAAGTGGTCTTTCTTTTAAGCCGCTAAATTTGGGGCTGTTAGGCCGGGATACACAACTTATGTGGACCCCTGAATTTTTCCACTGACCCCTTGGATCCCAGATGGAGACACGTGAGTGTTTTCCACTATCAGTATTTCAAAGCTTCCACACTCTTTTGAGATCACTAACCCCTCGCTCCCCTACGTGTGGGTCGCAGCCGGCTGCAACCACAATCCCGGGAGTTTGTTGGAAATGCAGCATCTCAGGTTTCACCCCAGAACTGCCCAATCAGAATCTGCAAGTTCACAAGATTCCCCAGGTGATTTGTATAAGCGTTAACGTTTGCAAAGTACTTGGAAGCATGCACATTAACGTTTGAGAAGACTAGCCAACTCTCTACCTTGTAATTAATCTGCCCTTTCAGAGACTTCTTTCACTCTCGGTTAAAAATATTCTCTGGCCAAGTCTCTGTTCCGTCCTGCCCGGCGTGAGTTGCAGACTTACTGCCTCATATTCAAAAGCTCCAGGAGTGGTAGGTGGGACCAAAGTGTTTGCAGGACTGCGATGGTCTGTTTTGTCAAATGGCAAAGTCACGAAGGGACAGAGGGCTCATAGGCAAGTATAGGATGTTAGAAAAATGAATGAATGAATGAATGAATGCTGAAACATTCCAAACTACCAACCAATAAAGCCCCAGACACAGAAAATCGCTTTAATGAGCAAAACTAGAACTCTTCCTACAAAGTTTGTGTAATTTGCTGTCTTTAAGAATTGGGCTGGCTTTGCCGGCTCTGGGGCCCTCTCACGTTCTGTGCGCTGAGGCCGCCGACCCGGATAGGGTGGTCGTGAACAGGGGTGACGGTGGCTCACCGAGATGTCGGGCCACGCCCTCCGGGAAGGGCGCCCGCGGAGTTTGTCCCGGCGCAGCTCCCATATAAGGCGGGGCCCGCCCCTGCCCGGGCAGCCGGGGCGTCGCGCAAGCTCCTTAACGGCGTCTTTAACCCTCCCGCCGCTACCGCGCATGCCCGGGCCGCTCCGGAATCCGGCGCTCTTGATTTCCCCGTAGCCCGGTGGTCAAATCCGCACCCAGCTCCGCGCCCCCCAAGGGGGAGAAGCCAGGGTTCTCCCGGCTCTAGAAACACGTGGTTGCTGATTTCCGGCCAGCCTCGGGGTTCTAGGGAAGCTGATGCGACGATTCCTTGTCTGAGTGGGTTACATGTTTGCAGACATCATTTCACTTAAAGCATGAACCAACTCCAAGGAGTTGTTCCTGTTTTGTAGATAAAGCAAAAGCCTCAGAGATGCCCAGTAATGCAGACTGGACGCCTCCCAAAGCTAGTGTTGGAGCTGAGGCTCAAACCCAGGAGCCCAGCCTCCACTTCTTGCGGCCTCCATTATAGCTTGGCTTGCTGGGGGAGTAGCCCCTCCGACCCAGGCGGGCCGCCTTCCTTAGAACTAGGGACGCTGCCAGCAGCTCCTGGTTGCCCTTGGGAGCGTGAAATACCGGCGGGGAGAGGGCACTGCCTTCAGTGGGCCTTCCTGCCCCCACCCGAGGTGGGGGGCAGCTGTGGGAACCGAGGCAGGAAGCGTGGGGTGGGTGGGCTAAGCGGCCCAGAATGGGGCAGCAGGAGGAAGGCAGAGCTGATGCCTTGGTTAATGTGGCCCGCAGTTAACAGGTGGGCCACTGGGTGTGTGTGAAAGAATGCCCGAATGCATTCATACTTGATGGACTGACTGAATGAATATGCATTTCCCGGGAGAGGGCGGCGGGGACGGAGCCTCCCGACAAGAAACGGGGTCGGACCTCGCTTCTCCCAGAAACCCTAGGCCCGGAGGAGAGGGTCGTCCCCACCCCAAACTCCTTTAAGTTTAAAACTACTAAACTGTAACATAAGTGCGAAAAAAGTCCAATTAAGATCTGATTTCAGCCAATATAGCCATTCTCGCCCACATTTAAAACCTCCAGTACCCTTATTTTCGTTTCTCTGTATCCCTGAATTTAGGCGTCCAGAGCACACGCGCTCGGACAGCCTTAGAGTAGCAGAGAGGACCTGAGGAGCTGCCCACTATCAGGCTGTGATAATCTCTGTGCTTCAGTTTCTTTCTCCGTAAATTGCATGAGCTAACACGTGTACAGTGGGGTAAAGCCAGGTCCTTGTTAAGGGCCGAAAAACTGTTTTTGGTAATCTGACCCCAGGATTGGGGTCCTTGCGCTGGCCCTAAATTACTGTGAACTCCTCGTTTTCCTCCTCCCCAGTTTTTAAAGGAATGAGGTTGGGTTTTAAGCTTCCCTGAAATGACTCCATCCCCGCTCCCAGGCCACTTGATCTGCCTAGATTTGTCGACCTCAGGCGGCGGCGCCCGGGCATCCTGTCCCCGCCCCTCCGTGCTCCAGGCCCCGCCCAGGCAACCCGGCCCCGCCCCTCCGCGCCTCCCGGGCGCCGCCAAAGCCCGGGGCGCGGATCACGCGGGCAGGAGCCGCTCTGGGCATGCTCAGTGGCAAGGCAGGTGGGGCCGCCGCGGGCCGCCGGGTCCGGCCGGGAGCGGAGGGGCGGGGGCAGAGGGGGAAGTGGGCGGGAGCCGCGGGCCAAGTGTCGAGAGCCGACGGCAGCCGCGGGACGCTGGGCAGGTGGAAACCCGCGTGGTCCGGGCCGCGATGAGCAATGGCATCGGTCAAGGTGGCCGTGAGGGTCCGGCCCATGAATCGCAGGTGAGTAGGAGGGCGGGGCGCAGGCGGGCCCCTGAGGCGTCCCCACCCGGAGGAAGTTGGTCTCCAGCTCCCCTCTAAGGCCAGCCTGGACTTAAGTGTCAAGAGCCGGTCTCCGGCCCACTGGGCCCTGGCTGTGGCCTCTGGGGGCCTGGACCACTTGAAGCTTTGCCGTTCCTTTCACACTGCCCTGGAGGGGCCCTGGGGGGTAGAGAGTTCACGAGGCCACGGAGGAGATTCCTGTTAACTCTTCCAGGTCCCATTAATTTGAAGAAGTTTGCTTCTTCTCTCTTTAAAAAGCATCAAGGGAACAATTTCACGAGGGTGTAAATCCATGAGCGTGGTCATGAGGGCACCAGAGCTGTTAGGCGAAGTCCCCCCAGTTATGCCAACTCAGAAGTTCTCTGTTATCAGTGTTACTTTTTTCAACTCTTAAGAAGTGATTTCAGTTCCCTGAATTTGAACCCTAACTTCTAATCAGTAGTTTAGCAGTTCTTAACTTAAGGTTAAAGAGTGGATGGCAAAACTTTAAAAACTTTTGTTTCCTGGAAAAAAAAAAATCAAGGACACTTAAGTACACGTGTTTGAAATATGCTGGGGGGGAACATAAACAGTTAACAGCTGGGGGGGAATTATAAACACATTTAGAATTTAATCTTGTATGTTTCTACGAAGTAATGCTTTTCAGAATGATTTGACTTTGCCTTCACTGAGGAATAGTTTGCTTTTTGGTGACTACTTTATAATCAGTTTTTACAAGAGTTAGCTTTTTAAATTGGTTTAAAGAACTTTAAAGAATGAAGTAGATCTAAATGGGATGTGTCCTTCCCAATTGATAGGAGCAGTTCACACAAGGCCATTTGTTTTTATTGGCTTCTCAATCAAGTTGGACATTTGACTTACCATATGGCTTTTGCTACTTTCTTTGTATCAACTTTGGAGGTCATCAGAAGATCATAAAATCAAGAGATTGCCGGAGCCTTCTTTGGCTCATCTGAATCTGTTTTTCTGTTGGCAGATAGGGAATCATTATTCTGGTTTATAACTATTGGAGACCAGTGCTTTTGTGATTTTTAAGTTATCTCTAAAGCTTTTTAGGGAAGGAGTTTGACTTTTTTGTAAGTCCTAAGAAAATACGTAGGTTTCTATGTATATTCAGTCCTACAAGACAAATGGACCCCAGAGTCATTAAGATGTTTTTGAAAGATTGTTCTTTATTTTGGATTTACATGTATATCGAAGTTCCTTTCCTTCTTTGAAATAAAGAAGTTTTGGAGCGCATGCTACGAGATTGTATTGAGTAGCTTTAGAAAGCAATTATTAAGTGCCGCCTACCAAATGCATGGGCATTGTGCTGGGTGCTGTCTGTGGGACAAGGTAAATGAGGTCTGCTGAGTGTCTTTCTGGTGAGGGAGGGACTGCAGACTAGTGGGACTCTCATAAAACCCTGGGTGGGTTGGGAGGGATGCTACTGGTGCGTGCCTTGACAGTGGAGGCCTGAAGCCCAGGTATGTGGAGAGAAGACAGGAAACATGTCCAAAAGCCACGTGCTTTGGGCAGATAGATGGATGTGATGATGTCTGTGCTCTCAGCAGAGAACTCTTGTGGTGGCATCAGGATTAGGGCGAGAGGTAAGGAAGCAGTAGTCTGGCCATAGGTGGAGATGGGAAGCCTGGAAAGATCCGCGGAGACAGTCTGCTGGCAGAATTGACGGGATTTGGCAGTTCATTGGGTGAGAAGGAGGGGAAAGGGGAAGAACACAGAGTCATTAACTGAGGTTTGATGCTCAGGGAGGTAGAAGAGGTTTGGGGAAGGTGGACGGTCAGGGGGGTGCATTCTCTCTTGGGTTTGAAAGTTATAGGAGATGCAGTAAGTGTCAAGTACAAGGACAGCGTCTAGCACAGGATGAGTGCTGTCCCAGGTGTTGACCCTGTTCACTGTCCGAAGTGTGGGAAGGACATCCGTCTCTTTGCTGGTGTTCAGTAGACTGTAAGAAACATGGGTCTCAGGTGATCTGAGGATTGACATTTGGAAATCTTTTGCACGTGGATGACAGTTTAAGAATGTTACAGTGAGGAGGGAATTTCTCAGCGGGAGAAAATCTTACTTTTATGTATAAAGCACAGATATTCAGTAGATTTTAAAAAAAGAAAATGTTTACAGTGAGAAGAAAAGGGATTCAGGGATTGGACACTGGGATATGCTTCTCTTTAGGATTCCAGGGAGAAGATTGGCTTGCAGCTCATGGAGGAGAACCAGCACAGCAAATGGTCATGGCGGGAAAGGAGAAAGTTCTCCCGAAGGAGGTGGTGGTGGTTATTGTCAGATGTTGCCAAGATGGTGCTCTGAGGATGCCAGTAAGATGAGGTCCTCGGTCTTGGAGACAAGAGCATTGGTAGCTTTCCAAAGAGCAGTTTCACGGGGAGACAGTGATCTGGAAGTTGGGAGTGAAATAGAAAGACATATACAATTGGCCAACCAAAAGTACTTGGCCTAACTCATAAGGAAAGGCTTCCAAGTTATAATGGCCGTAAGAAACCATTTTTCACTAGTGATATTGGTGAATATTAACTGAACATTGAGTGTTGGTGATGGAGTCATAAAGGATCAAGACCTCTGAGACTTCCATGCTGGGAAATTTGACAGTAGCTGTCCAGATTAGAGGTTTATAAAACTCTGTGGTTGAGGAATTTCATTTCTAAGATTTTATTTTATGGATTATATTCCTACCTACGAAGAAGTATGTGTAAGGATGTTTCTGCATCATCATTGGAACATCAACGAAGAAATCATAAATGATCTAAATGTACAGTGATGGAGGATTTGTTAAATTATTGCCTATTCATTTGGTAGAATGCTTTGTAGTACTTAAAAAAGAATGTGTTGATCTTAAGAGTTCCAAGATAGGGGATTAAGTGAGAAAAGCAAGATATCCACATACACACTCACTACAGTAGAGTTGTGTGAATGTGTGTGTTCAAAAATATGTACATAGAGGCACACGCATGGCCATACCTGTATGGAGTGATTCATAAGAAGCCTGGCAGTGGTCACTCTGGGGAGGAGAGCTGATGAAGAGTCTGTCCGGTGAAGATAGATGGCTTCTTTTTTGGTTTTTTCCTTTTACTGTTTGAGTTTTTACTTTGCTCATTGGTGGTGTTATAATTAATAATTGAAAACTTGTGTATGTAATTTTAAAAAGTTATCTAAAAAGTCACTGGCACTGGAGAAAGAATTTTCAGCTCGTCGTCTGGGAGGATTGAAGGAAGTTGTTAAAAATATTTTCCCCCAGTTTGATTGAGATGTAATTGACGCATCGCTCTGTGTGTCAGGTGTAGAGCAGAAGGACTTGACTCGTATATGTTGTGAAATGATTACCACGATAAGGTTAGTTAACATCCATCATCTCATGTAGTTTTCCAAAAAAAAAGGAAAAGAAAAAAATGTTTTTTTCCCCTGTGATGAGAACTCTTGGGATTTACTTTCTTAACAGCTTTCGAATATACTATCCAACGGTGTTAACTATAGTCATCATGTTGTACATGATGACTTATTTATTTTATAGCTGGAAGTTTGTACCTTTTGGCCCCCTTCATCCAATTCCCCCATTCCCTACCCCCTGTCTTGGGTAACCAGAAATCTGTTTTCTTTTTCTAAGTTATTTTTTTGTTTATTTTGTTGCTTCTTTTTTTTAAGATTCAACATATAAAGGCGATCTATACAGTATTTCTCTTTCTCTGACTTCTTTCACTTAGCATAATACCCTTAAGATTCATCCTTGCTGTTGCAAATGGCAGGATTTCCTTTTTCATTGCTGAATAATATTCATATATTCATATATATATATATATATATATATATACACACACACATGTATATATGTCACGTCTTCTTTATCCATTCATCTGTCGATGGACAGTTAAGTTGTTTCCATGTCTTGGCTATTGTAAATAAGAGTACAGGCGCTGAAGGCAAAGAGGAAGCAACCAGCCTGAAGGAAAGGCCTGGAGTGATAGGGAGGTGAGGTTGGCCGTTGCAGCCAGGCTGTTGAAGGATGGGGCAGTGTGGTGAAATACTGACTCTGAGGAGGAGCCTGTTGCGGTCACCAGTCCTCCTTGCAAGAAACACCCAGTGCTTGATTAAGGACAAGATGTGATGAATTTGTTTTTACTACTGTCCGAGAGGAGGAAATTTCTCCCTCTACCGCTCTCTTGAGTTCTTGTGGCTAGACTAATAATAAAACTGACCCAAGATTTAACAGGAGAAAAAGAAACAAATTTGTAAGGAATTGACCGGACAAAGAAACTTAGGTTTTTGTGTGCCCAATTATTGAAGAGCCTAAACAGAGTTTGGGCTTGGGGTAGTAAATTAAAGAAATAACAAGGCTCCGAATTCCCTATTTTTGACTGTAAGGGTGTCCTTCTACCTCCAGATGCAGGGAGTGTGCCCTTCACGTGGGAGGTTGATTCTCCTGCTCTCAGGGAAACAGAAAGGAGGGTGAGAGTGACCCTGTTGGATTGGCCGTTTCTTAAGAAACTTTAATTTAAAACAATTAATATGCCGTGGAGGTGTATTTTGGGGTGGCCCATCCTGAACCTCAACACTACCTTATGGCTTTTTTCTTTTTTTTTTGCGGTACGCTGGCCTCTCACTGTTGTGGCCTCTCCCGTTGCGGAGCACAGGCTCTGGACGTGCAGGCCCAGCGGCCATGGCTCACAGGCGTAGCCGCTTTGCGGCATGTGGGATCTTCCCGGACCAGGGATCGGACCCGTGTCCCCTGCATTGGCAGGCAGATTCTTAACCACTGCGGAAGGGAAGCCCCAAGATTGGCTGTTATTATTACTGTTACTTTTAGAATTTAATGATGGTACCTTTATTCCATAACACATATTTAAAAAATGTTTTACCAAAAAGAAAAAATTTGCTGAGTGCTGGCAACAGGCCAGATGTTAGCGTTATAATGTACTTTCTCGTCTTATAAGGCAGGTCCGCCCCAGGCCTTCTATTTGTGAGGGTTCTCAGCTTCTCTTCCCGATCAGCCTCTCAGGTAGAATTTGCTGTCATGTCAATCAAGTTAAAAACAAAAGAAAAAAACGCCAGTGGTAGTTTGACTGGGGTTGATGTCTTTAGACTCTACTGAAGTTTTCCCATTTTAAGAGCAGGAGTGTTGGGCAAAATCGCTCAGTGGTAGCCTCTTGGGTCTGTGATGACGCCAGTCTCTCGTGTTAAGGGTGGGTGGTGTCTGTCAAGATGGTACCATGCACCAGGCACCGTGCTCATTTCTTCACCTTGGCAACTTCCTTTCCCCCTCACACCAGCTCACTGATGGAGGTCTTTTCACCCCATTTTACAGACGGGAAACTGAGACCCCTGAGATAATAAAGTGCGGCTGAGCCAGCTCCACTTCCCTCCAGAGCCCTTTGCTTGGTGACTTCTTGTCCCCGGGCTCGCTGATGACAGAAGCCCTTGGCCTCAGGGGACGGCTGGGCTGGTGGCAGAGGAGAGACACAGGCACACCACACACGCAGATAACACAGAATCTGTGAGGGGATTCTGGAAGCTGGAGGAAGAGGTCTCCGGGGCTTCCCAGGGTCCCTTGGATGAGAGGGTGGGGTTTGAGTTGAGCCCCGAAGCAGGGGTGTAACCAGCCACCATTTAGGGAGCGTCTGTGAAGTGCTCGGCTGGTGCTCTTTGGACGTTAGCACAGTGGCCGCATTCTGCAGATGAGGGGCTCAGAGACCTGAGGTCACACAGCTGGGTCGCGGTGGAGTCCGGGTTGGAGCTGAAGTCTCTCTTACTCTCATTTCTAAAGCCCCTCCATTGTACAGAAGACTCAGATAAGAGGAGGGTGGGGATGGCTGGCAGGTGTCACCGAGTACAGTTACCCGGGAGCTTGGACTCACTGGAGCTTTGTGTAAGGATTAGTTGAGAGGTCGGTGGGCAGGGTGTTGTGAGGACATTTCTTTGTTAAGCTTGGGAGTTTGGGCTTTTATACTGCAGTCCTGTGCTGGCCCTTGGCGGCATGCAGCTCCTTAAATTAACTGTTCAATAAAATGTAAAATGCAGTAACTTAGTTGCACAAGTCACATTTCAAATGCTCCGTAGCTACATATTGAACAAGGCAGATAGATCATGTCCATCTTCGTGGAAAGTTCTACTGGACAGTAAGCCTGACCTGGGTTTGAATCCCGGCTCTGCACCTTCCTAGCTCTGGGTCTTGGCACTTTACTCAGGTGTTCTGTGCTTCAGTTTCTTCACCTGTAAGACGGAGATCTTCACAGGATCCCCCCTTGTGGGGCTGAGATGATGACTGAATGAAGTAACCCTTGCTAACAGTATTGGGCCCCAGAGTAAGGGCTCTATAAATATTGGCTACTATTATTAGGCACTGGGAGCTGCTGATGGCTTTTCAGAAATATAGCAGTGTAGGGAAATAATACCAGCATTCCAGCAACAGTGAACATTGATTGACTGTTTCCCAAGTGCTGTGCTAAGTGCCTTTTATGCACTATTATCCCACTGACTTTCCTGCCATATTCTGGGGTGCAAGACCCTGAGACCTCAGATGTCCTTTAGATTGGGCAGAGGCCAGTGCCGGCAGACCATTCAGAGAACTGGAGTATGACCGGTAGGGATGGGATTCTGGACCAGGCTGGCGATGTAAGTAACAGGAAAGGAGGAGTCAAAGGATGAAACTTACAAACAAAACCCTGAAAAAACCTTCATGGTGTTTTCTGATTGTGAAAATAATGTATGCTTGTAAAAAACGTCTGCTGAAAAGTATACCAAAGAAATCAAATTGAAAATCGCTCATAATTCCACGGATCCAGAGATGACCCCTCCTAAAGCTTTGGTGCATTTAAATCCAGTCTTTTTTTCCTGTTTGTGTAGCAGCATAACGTATAACTATCTTATATCCTGTCTTTTACGTTTGCAAGAGACATTCTGAAGACCAATCAGTAGGACATAGAGAGGCAAAGAGTCAGATGACTGAGAGGCTTGGGGCCCTATTAAGTGGATGAATGACCTTTGCCAAGGTCAGGATGTGGGATGAGCCTGTCGGGGTGGAGGGCCATGGTGGTCAGTTGAGTTGGTTCAGGATGCTGGTGGGGCTGCAGGTTGTAGGAACTCAGGTGAGTTATCAGCTCTGCAGGTGCATATTTGGAGGTGGGTCGCTTGAAGGTGGTAGCGGCTGTGGTGGCAGTGAATGTTGTCTCTGAGGAGGACCATGGTAAAGAAAGAAGGGGTGGGATAGCAGAACTGCATGACCTGGGTTAAGACCGAGCTGTCAGTAGCTGGCCGAGTGACCTGGGCAGGTTGGTTTTACTCCTGGGCTCAGTTTCTTCTTTTGTAAACAAGGACTCACTGAGCCTGTTTTAGGGGGTTTACAAAGTCAGAACTGTTTTCACACCCATAGTAAGATATTTGCTGTTTTTACTCTCATCTCTCACGAGGGTACTGTGGAGTTTTCGAGAAGCTACATGATGTGTGATGATGTCGTGAGTCTGTGTGCAGTGCATTGAGTCAAACATTTCTCAGTTTTCATTTCTAATATGGTAACTATAAATGGGTATATCAACATTAATAAAAGCTCTTTAGGCTCTTCAGTTATGTTTAAGAGTTGTAAAGGCTACGGAAGCCACAGCATGTGAGAGCCGCAGCTGTAAAATGATAGTGCATAAGTTGTTGAGGGGATTAGATGGAAGGGTGTATATGGAGAGAGTGTTTAGCATACTTCCAGGCATGTAATATCCTTTCAACAAATCAGAGCTGCTATTATTTTTTATAATCACCTGTTACTGACAACTGCACTTAAGGGCCAGGCAATGGAGACAGGAAGGGAGAAAAGCAGGAGAGTGAACGTCCTGGTCATCAAGGGAGAGGAGAGGGGGTCACCAGCATCGGAGGTGCTGCAGGTCGAGGTCCGAGCCCAGCTGGCTGGGGAGGTGATTGGCTCCTGTCTCTGGAGGGAACTGTTTTAGTTGAGGGGTGGGAGGGGATGCTAGCGGGGTTGGGGGCGGGAGGCTGGCGGTGGGGGCCAGGAGGTGGCACCTGTCGCTGCCCTTCCAGTTAACGGAGGGATTAAAGGAAGGAGAGAGCTCACCCCTGTTCACCTGTGCAGTTTGGCTCCTGTAATAAAATCTAATCTCCTTTACTGATTGTGTGAGGCGCTCAGACCCCAGCCCTCACCTGGGCATCGCAAACCTGGGCCTGGCAGAGAAGTGTGTGTGTGTGTGTGTGTGTGTGTGTCAGAGGTTATTTAGAAATGTCCAGTTGTGCAGTACGTAGATAGCACTCTGGTCTGAGCTGATTTAACCTACACATTCTCATTTCATGATCAACTTCCTAAATTATTTCAATAGATTTTTCTATTTTTGTGGGTCCTGGAATTGGGATGCAGTCTTGCTGAGGCCTGTTTTATGAAACGAAATACATTACGGCTAGACTTACATGGCCTGGGGGAGATGTGACAGTGCCCCACCACGCCCAGGCCCTTCCCCAGGTTGAAGCCTCTGGCTGATTTCCGTGATGGAGAAGTCCTTCCTGGGAAGGTTGTCATTGTTCCCTTGGATTCGGCCCAGTGACTCACATCAGGCACGACTGCTGGCGGGGCCTGGAGCTTTCCTTCACTCTCGCCCACTCTGGGCTGAGCATGTGTGTTTCCTGCTCTGTCCATTTCCAAGTATATTCATTATTCATTGTTGCTGCCCAGTGGAGGGGAAATAACTGTTTCTGTGATCAGCAATCTACTCATAGACACTTGGAGCAATTTCGATGGGATGTGTAGAATTTAAAGTCAACTGAGAAAGTGCTTTCACCCTAATGGTGTTGACAAGTAATTTTTTTTTTTTTTTTTTTTTTTGCGGTACACGGGCCTCTGACTGTTGTGGCCTCTCCCGTTGCAGAGCACAGGCTCCGGACGTGCAGGCTCAGCGGCCATGGCTCACGGGCCCAGCCGCTCCGCGGCACGTGGGATCTTCCCGGACCGGGGCACGAACCCGTGTCCCCTGCATCGGCAGGCGGACTCTCAGCCACTGCGCCACCAGGGAAGCCCCGACAAGTAATTTTTGTCCCCAGTGACTATTTCTAGCCACTCACTCACTTATTAGGAATTCTGTCAAGTCTTATGCCATCATTATCTAATTCAATTCTTGACAACAATCCCACAGGGGTGAATATTTTTATCTCCATTTTATAGATGAAGAAACTGGGGATCAGAGAAAGATCAGGTCCCCGCTCAAATGTCACTTCTTCTGAGAAGGCTTTATCACATTGCATTGGTCTCCTGGCTTCACAGCATTTACCATTATTGAGTTTGTGTGCGCGTGTGCGTGCGCGTGTGCACACGTGCGTGGGCATGTGTATGCATGTGAAAGGATTTTTGTTTTCTTGTTTCTTGTCTCTCTGCTTCTTGCCCATAAACTCCGTGAGAGCTGGTAACCTTGTTGGGTTTGTCTGTTTCCCTAGGGCCTAGAACTCTGCCTGGCAGAGATAGGTACTCAGAAGATATTTGTTGCATTAATAACTGTCATCTCCTCCCCAGTCTTTCAGTATGTGGATGCTTATAAGGAATCCGGGATCCGAAGCCCAGCATCCGTGGGATGCCTTACATTGCTCCCGTGAGCAGAAGGGAATTTTGATGATCCTCCTGTTGGGTATTAGGCTGGGGAGGTAGAAGAGAGCTGAGGAAGAGCCTGGGGAAAGGACAGCTTCAGGCTTTCCCTGTGTATTAAGTTAATTATACACAAATTACACATCAAATACGTGTTATGTTTATCTCTTAAGGTTAGAGAATTGGAGGTTAAACACTATGTTTCAATGATATATAGTTTATGGGACAGAACACACTTGTTCCTTTAGAAAAGGATTTTTTTTTAACTTGAAATAATTATACAGTAAAGTTCCCATATATGCTTCACTCAGCTTCCCCTAACATCAGCGTCTTACGTAACCACGGTGCAGTTGTCAGGACCAAGGCATCAGCGTGGTGCAGCCCTGGTAACTGGACATGGTTTTCCTGAGAACGTCCTTCTTCTGTCCCAGGAGCCGGTGCAGGATCTCACATTGGATATAGTTGCCATGTTTTCTTAATCTCTTCTGGTCAGTGACAGTTTCTAAGTCTCAGAAGAGTGCCAGTCAGTTATTTTTTAGAATGTCCCTCAGTTTGGGTTTCTCCCACGGTTTGTCATGATTAAACTGAAGTTATGCAGTTTTGGCATGAAAGCCACATAAGTGTCCTTCATTTCCTATCATGGGGGGGTCATGATGCCAGTATGTCCCGTTACTGGTGATGTCCACGTCAGTCCCTTGGTCAAGGTGGTGTCTGCTGGGTTTCTCCGCTGTATTGTTATATTTTTTCCTCTTTGTAATTAATACATATCTGAGGGAAATACTTTGCAGGAAAAGTTTTTGACTTCAGTTTGCAACAGTATTTATTTTTTGCCTGTGGGAACACATTTCAGATTTTCTAATAAAAGTTATTGTGAATATAAGATTCATTTAAAACATTTTTTTTCCCCTCTGACTTAGTGAGAAAGGATTAATCACATTTAAAATGAAGGACATTTGTACTTTGGAAGGTTGGTGACGATTGTACAGGACTATGCATTTAAAACATCTGCAGTAAGACCTTTATCAGCCCAATGCATGCTGATGTTTCTACTCTCTACTATTTCATTAAAAAAAAAAAAAAGATGGTCTTTATCCACTAATTTATGATCGGCGGTTTGAAA
This sequence comes from Aethalodelphis obliquidens, assembly GCF_003676395.1. Lineage (NCBI taxonomy): Eukaryota > Metazoa > Chordata > Mammalia > Artiodactyla > Delphinidae > Aethalodelphis > Aethalodelphis obliquidens. The sequence continues at coordinate 19,754,309 of NW_020837962.1, forward strand.
ACACTAGTGTAGTGAATCTATTATTCAGAGCAGAACTTGGTAAAATGTGATTTTTCTACATGAGGGAACATTGAAATTAGGATGCTGTTAGAAAGTCAGTCCTCTTTCCTCTTGGAAGCTGGGGGTGAAGGGTGGGGCTTATGATCCCAAGAGGATAAATAAAGCTTAGAATGAGAATTTTCAACTTCAGAGTCTAGGATTCTGAGTCCACCGTGGGATACCCAGTATCAGGAGCTTGCTCTCTTAAGCTCTCGTGGCTTCATGGTGTCGTGGTCTCTTGCCGAGTGCACCTACTGATTCTTATTTTCAGGATTTATTAAACAGAGTCTAAGCCATCACAGTGACTCAGCTTGGGGCACAGGTAAACCACTTCGTGAGTTCCCTCTAAGTGGGACTTCAAGTTCCCCAGGGAGCTTTCCAGAAAAACTGATTCAAGGTGATGGAGGCTAGCTCGGAAGTGAAACAAGTTGCAGAGATAAAGCTTTTAAAAATATTGGGTTTTGGTCTGTTGGCTTTCTTTTCGTAAAGTTAGTGTTTTTATAGGAGCTATCTCTGCTTGATCAGATAGAAGGGCAACTAACTGTGAGAAAAATGTCAGGAGTCCTGGGCCGGTGCTCATATAGGATGATCCAATTGAGATGTTTTTCTTCTTTTTTAAAAAATTTTCATTTTGAAATATGTACAGAAAGTTGCAGGAATAGTGCAGAGTTCTCGTGTAGCTTTCACCTTATACAGCTGTAGTATAATTAAACACCAGGCAAGTAACATTGATACAGTATTATCCACTGATCTGATTCATCCAGATTTCCCAAGTTGCCCAATAGTGTCTTTTTCTCTGGTCCAAGATTCAGTCCAAGATGACACAAGGCATTTAGTTGTTTTGTAAAATATCTCCTTTTTAATTTAGCTTTTCTTGTTCTTAGGGTCAACTTTGACTATACTGATATATTAAGGATGAGAATAGGTAACTGCCCCGCCCACCACCCCAGTACCTCTGTCCACTCAAAGGATTGAGGAATTTTGCCTCCTGGTGTCCTTGGTTGTTTGAGCTGTTAACACCTTGGTTGGATTAATTGTTCCCCATGTCAATGCAAAGGACAGGTGGGGACCTTTAATCCCTGATGGGGCTTTTCCCCAAGAGAACCTTATTTCCTATAACCTAAGTGTTAACTTAGCCTGTACATTCTACTAACAAACAGCTTTCAGATTTTCTGTTCTTTCTGATGAGTAATAAATGAATTAAAGGACCAGTGGAAGGAATTTATTCTTTCTTTCCTGGAACATAAGTGCTCTGAAACTGATTTGATTGTCTCTAATTTGATCTTGGCTGGAATTCCTCTCTCTTTTGATTTTAAAAAGTCAGAGGATCTTGTGGTTGTTTCTGCTTTTACCATCTTTTCCCCTCCTCCTTTTATTCTACTCTGACTTTTGAGAGACAGCTGTTGATAATCAGTCCTGGATAAATCCCATTTATTTTCTCTACCATCTTTCTTTAGCCTTTGGACCGTGCTTTTAGTTATTGATTTGCCATTTCTTATTCATTCATACCCTCATTCAGCAGACAGTAAGTGCTGTCTCTGTAAGAGAAACTGATTTTTTTTGTGTGTGAGCTTTTCCTTGGAGGGCATACCTTTGAACTGTGGCTGGATTAAATTAGCAAGACAGAGCTTTCACTGCCCCATGATCCCAAACTTTCACACAGTGCTCAGTGAAGGTGCGAGAGAGGCATGGGTGTTGAAGGGTAGGTAAATCAGGTGGTCCCAGGGTTGCATCCTGGCATTGCCACGAACTACCTACATGGTTTTCTAAAGGATACTTTAGTCTTCTGGTCTCTTCTTTCCTCATCTGTATAATGGGGACAATATTACCTTATTTGTAAGGTTATTTTAATGGCTTAAGGAATTAATGGCTGTGAAGTGCTTGCACAGAGTAGGCACAATCAGTGGTAACTTATAATTTTGTGTTGTACCTCTTCGGATTTCCCATGAATATTGTGACGATGGAGCAGAATCTTACATAACTCAGCAATGAGTGGACTTTGTCCACTCGTCACCAAGTATTAGGTTCTCTGTGTAAATAATAAAGTACAGTATGTGTTTGGAGGAAGGAAAATCAACGTGAGCTCAAGCCTACAGGTAGACATTATGGCAGAAATGGAGCTTTGAGGTCTGCCTAGGCTTCACATGGTGAAGAGTAGGTGTTTTCCTGGTGACCTTGGCATCTGTCTGGCCGTTGAGCTTTTCTTGGGCTTTTTTCTTTGGTCAGAGAGGAGCAAGGGCATGATCCCTGCTTTCCAGTAGCTCATGATCTAGTGGGAGCAGTAGCCACAAAGAGAATGTCCCCTGCTGTGTGGGTGACGATGGGTGTTCAGGGCACAGTGGTGTGTGGCTGTAGAGGTGTTGAGTGTAGCTCCTTCTCAGGGCTGGGAGGAGTATCCTGGAGGATTCTGTGTCTGAGGGCAGGACTCTGTACAGTGAGTTGGCCAGGCAGACAAGGCGGGCAATGGCATTTTAAGCAGAAAGTGTCCAGAGGCCCTAAACTGTGGAGTGAGATTGGGGAGCTGCAGTGTTGAGACACTGCTGACATTTCAGCTGGCTGGTGAGCACAGGGGCGGAGAGGTGAGAGGTCCAGATTCTGGAGGTTGTGCTGTCTGGACGTTATTATTGTTTCTTCCTTTCCACTGCTCTAAAATGATTTAACTTAAAGCTGATTCTGTAGATAAAGGGAACCATTTTACAAATGGGTGTAACATGATGAAATTTGTGTGTTAGAAAGCCAGGGAGTGAGACTGACAGGCTGATCTGGGGGGCCATCAGGTGTGACTGAACGTGGAGGGGTGGGAGCTAGTGCATTGCTGTTGGAGTGGACCCACTTTCCCGCCCACCTGCTCTGCCACCAGCCATCCACCCATCCATCCATCCACCTGTACACCCACCCACCCACCCATCCACCCATCCATCCATCCATCCATCCATCCATCCATCCATCCATCCACCTATCCACATACCCACCCATCCATCCACCTATCCATCCTTCCACCCATACTTCCCCCCCTGCCCCCGCCATCTACCCACTCACTCATCTCCTTACCTAGCCATCCACCTACTACCCAGCCAAACAGCTGGGGAATCTTTTTCTTTCCCTTCTTAACCAGGAATGAGTGAACTGACCCCTGGGCACCTCTTTTTTCCATCCTTTGTCCATACCAGACTACAAAGTAGACATCAGTGTATTGATAGAGGTTTCATCTGCCTATCATTGATTGATTGATTAATTCATAAAGTATTTAAACTCTGCTGGGTGTATGCCAGGCCTTGTGCTAGACCAGCAGTTCTCAAAGTTTTGGGGATCCCTTAAAAATTGTTGACCCCAAAGAGCTTTTGTTTTTGTGGGTTATATTGATATCTTTACCACATTAGAAATTAAAACAGACTCTTTTTAGAACAGAAGAATACACAAGCACACAGTCCCTCAGCCATCAGAATGACCCATCGTCACACACCTTGTAGCCTCTGGAAAACTTCACTGGGCCGTCTTGAGTGAGAGTGAAAAGGCAAATAATAATGTCCTGGTGCCATTATGAAAATAGTTTTGATCTTGCAGAGCCCCCCAAACCATGAAAAGCCACTGGGCTGCATATTGGGGATACGGTGGACCACCAGCCTGGCACAGACCTTGCCTCTGTGGGACCAGGTCCTGTGGTGCATGTGGAAGCCCATGTTGGGGTCTCACTGAGACTTGGGGTGTTGGGGGAAGGCCCTTGGAGGGAGAGGCGGCTCAGTTGGGCCTGCAATGGGCATCGGCCGTGGAGGACAGGTGTAGCGGGTGGAGGGAACAGCACGTGGAGGCCCAGAGGCCTCCCACGAGGGCCGAGAGCAGTTCCTTGTGGCTGTATGTTAACGTTGCATTTGCTAGAACGGGACCAGCAGTTTGCTTTCTCTGTGTGGCTTCAGCGTGATGTGATTTTATCCACTCATTTAACCTCAGAGGCAGACACAGCTGTTCTCAAGTCCCTTCCCTGTGTGACTTGTGGCAAGCCCGGGGCCAGGTCTCTGCACTCCTGTTGGAGAGCCTCCTATTTCAGATGCTGAAGTGGGTTTGTCAAGCTTTGAAAATGCCAACAGCAGAGCCACGGAACGTGAGGGGCTCAGAGGCAGCATCGAAGTGTGCAGCAGAGTGGAGGCCAAGTGAAAAAGCTCGATTAATCATCAAAGAACAGGAAGGCGACACTTGAGAGCTGAGGCCTCGAGTGAAACAGAAGCAGAACTGCTCTCTGATGTCATCCCGTTATCAGTGAGACTCCTTACGGAGGGGCTGGCTTTTGCCCCCTCCTCCCCTCTGCCTTTGAAATGACGTCCAAACTAGAGGTGTGGGTCTTGGCCAGGTGCAACCTGAGACCTCCTTCGCCCTGTGTGGCTGTCGTAGGAGGGGCCTGCTTTATTGTGCGTGGACTCCCTGCTCAGCCAGCCGCAGAGATGAGGCCAGACCTGTTTTGCTCTCTCTCTGTTTTATTGCAAAAAGCCTGGGGGTATCAGAGGGCTTTCTTACCTCAGGCCCTCCTGGCTTGATGATGAGGTGATTGCTCTTATTTCTGCCTGTAAATTGTGGTAGAGTATTCAATTTCAAGGCACCTGGGATGAATTCTCGAACTAAGAACTTAGAATGCTACACGGGCATTACAGCTCCGGGGGTGGGCAGCTTCATTCTTCCAAAGGTGTCTTGAGTTCACGCAGGGTTGAAGATACTGTCAGGGAGTTGTGAGAATTAAGGAGGGTGCAGCCCACACTGAAAAGACAGAAGGACATGAGAGAGAAAGCCCCTCGCTGGTGGTTTCTTTAATAAATCCTCAATACCTGAACACATCAAACCTATTTGCTCCTGGTTGAGTGAGATCATATGTTGTTAAAAGTCAGCGTGATTAGTTTCGGAGCCTCTGCCAGCATTTCCATGGCTCTGTCCCCTGTCCAGGCACCACGGGTTGGGGGAGGTAATGACATCCAGCAGAAAGTGCATGAAGTTTGAGAAACCACGATCAGATCCTTTAAATTTGCCGCCAGTTCGTAATTTACAAAAAGGATCTTGCTGTTAGAGGCACAGTCCCTTCTGTGAAGTCTCTGGGTTTCCTGGGGTGGGGGGGAGGTGGGGGGCTGAGGGTGTCTCGGCTCCCAGGTTTGGGGAGCCAGGCGAGGAGCGGGGAGCAGGCCCTGCTCTCCTGTGGATGCTCCCAGAGAAGTCGGAAACCCAGATTTGTATGTAAAACCTTCTGATTTTAAAAATACAATGAATTAAAGATGTTTTATTTATTTTTATAATTTTTTATGAGGTAGAGTTGATTTACAATGTTGTGTTAGTTTCAGGTGTACAGCAAAGTGATTCATTTATATATATAGATATACTTTTTCAGATTCTTTCCATTGTAGGTTATTACATGATACCAAATGTAGTTCCCTGTGCTGTACAGTAAGTCCTTGTTGTTTACCTATTTTATGTATGGTAGTGTGTGTCTGTTAATCCCAGACTCCTAATTTATCCCTCCCCCGGTAGGTGTTTTAGAACATGGCCTGTACCAGCCCTCACCCTGGGATGCCATTGTAAAACTTCTGGTTTATAACGGAGGTTTAAAAATCGTCCTCCTTTCCTTGTTCGTTTAAGACTGTTGTTCACTTTACACATTTCCCCTTCCCACCTCCCTACAGTGTCAGTGTTGTCCGTTTTTGTTTTGGGGAGGGGTCATCTTTGAGTGTCCTTTGCTCATCCCACTGTTGCGCCACAAGCCTCTGTGAATTTCACTGAGTGCTTAGAGATGCTGGTCCTCTCCTGGTTGCCACGTAGATCAGAAAAGAGGGGACGTGGGGGCGGGTGCCCCTGGGAGATGCGGCTCGGCAGGGAGCCTCTGTGGGCTCTGTGGGGGGCACTGAGTAAGGACAGCGTCTGTGCCTGCGAGGCTTAGTTGACTGCCACGGACGTGGGGTCTGCCGTCTGAACCTGGCACCCCCTCGGAGGCAGGTTTGGGGATGGGTGGACAGGCCTAGTGGTCCTCAAAGGGTTGGTCGGTTACAGATCCAGAACCTCAGCCCGGCTCTTCGGACCCGAACCTCAGCTGCAGCTCTGAGCACGCTGCCTGCCCACGCGGGGGGCATTTTCTCCTTTGCCTGGGGTTTTGGTGGCCTGCTTGGTCTGTTTCCCTCTCTCTTACCTGGTGTCTCACAGGTCCAGGTTATGGTTTGTTTTCCTTTTCAGGCTTTGGTGGTGACATCTGAGTATGGGTGAGTCCCAGCTTGTCCCTCTGAAACATTCAGCAGAAGGTTGGGACACGGGCCTCCGTTTCGAGCTGAGGCTTACCACCCCGGAGAGTCGGGTTTAATGAATATGGGGTGCAGCTGGGCATCAGAGGCTCTAAAGCCCCTGGAGAGCCCTGGGGCGGGAGGCCTTGCCGGGAGGTGATTGACTACATGTGCTCCAGGGACCGGACGCCCCCGGTAAGGTCAGCCTGCTCTTCTGTTGATGGCCTGATGTTTTGCAGGTGAAACTTTCTGGGGCCCTGCCTCCTCTCTCCCAGTATAAAAACGTGGGTGTTGTTGAGGTAACGATTGGACCTCTTTTCTGGGCCGACTTTGTTTCACTTACGATGCCGACTGAAGCCCCGTCTCCTTGGTCCGGCCTCCCTGCCACTCACCCCACCCCCAAGCTGGCTTTGCTTTTATAGCCTGTTTGCTCTCACCCACTGCGGGTGATTGTGGGCTGTTGAAGGGCAAGAACTGTGATCATATATCTCTGCATCCCCAGAGAGCCTCGTAACGGGGAGGTGTTTGTGTTTGTCCGTTGACCTAGTCCTGCCTCTGGCCTCTGTTGCTCCCATTAATTTAATATATGAATGAGCATTGCATGCTTGCCAAGGGGGACAGGGAGGGAGCTGCTGGCCACGGTGCGGGAAGGACAGCGTGTGTCACGTCTTCAGGTCAGACAGGGTGGATTAAGTCAGAATAACTAGACGTAATTCACAGGCATTTAAAAATAAGTGAAAGAATTTTGGTGTTTCCGATACTCTTGTCTTTTTTATGAACCGTGGCCTCTGGATTGTGTTGATGAAGGTAAGCATTTTATAAACAGAATTTACGAAGATCAGCTATATGGTGGCTCCTCATTTTTCTGAGATCTGGCTAGAAAATTTGGCAAAATATATTTTCTGGATTTCCTCCATTTCCGTCTCTTTTGGGAAAGGAATGCAAAGGTTTTGTTAAAATGAATCGTCCCACCAGAATGTAAGTTCCCAGAGGGCAGGAGAGGCACAGTGAGCGTTTGTTGAATAAATGGATGGATCTTGGGTTTGTGCCGGAAGTGACAGAGCATATCGGTGGTCTGCTGGTGCCCGGCCTTGTGGGGCCTGCTTTCCTCTGTCACATCTTCCAGCAAAAAATTATATGTGAGGGAAGCTCAGTACTTTTACAGGTGAGGAGGAAACAAAGGCTCAGCAAAGTTAAATGAAGTGCGGAAGTCACAGAGCTAAGAACCAGGATTTGCACCCAGCTCCCCGAAGCCTAATGCTCCCCCCACAACGATTAACCCACTCTGCTGGGCAACACCAGATGCAGGGCTTGGTGGAAATGCTACTCGAGACCAAGACTGCATCTTATTCCACTCTGACTCCAAGTGACGTCTTCTAGAGAAAAAGTCCTGCAATTTTGTTTATGAATATGTTGCTTGTGTGTTTGGAGAAGCACATTGAAGAAATTTGGCCACATGCACATCCTTGTTTTTCCTGTTTCCTGTGACTCAAAAGAGACAGAAGGTCCCTGTGCCTTGGTCTTGGAGTCAGAGTCACAGCTGTGGGTCTACAGGGAGAGTGAGCTTTGGAGTTAACATCTGCCGAGGGAACCGGTATTTATGGGGCAGAACTCATCTGCATTTAAAAATTGAAAACATGTAGTAAACTTGGAAGCATTTCCTTCACTTTAGTGCTTGAGTTTAAGAAAACTGTCTTGTTTTCAGTTCATGTGTTTCATTCTTTCATTTGCTTACTCATTCATTCGTTCATTCATCCATCCAAGTGCTTGCTGTACATAAAGACAGTCTACATACTGTGGGATGTATCAAAAGCAGGGCATTATCTCTGCCTTCAGGAAGCATCCAGACTGGTGGGGAAGACAAAATGTACTGGCCCAGCAGTAAATCGGTAGAAAGTGGAAACTGCTGTGGTGAGTGATGGGCTATTGCAACTCAGGTGTGGTGTGTTGCGGGCTGTCACGCAGCAGATGTGGTGAGTGATGGGCCATCACACAGAAGCTATTGGCTGGGGCTTGTTCTGGGAAGGCCTCCTGGAGGAGGAGACATCTAGAAGTGTTTTGAAGGATAAGTGAGATGGAGGAGAAAAGTACCTTCCAGGCAGAGGGACCAGCGGGGGGATCTTTGTGTGTCCTGGCAGAAGGGCTAGTTTGGAACGTGGCAGGGAGCTTGGGTGACACGTGTGTGTGGAGCTGAGGCTGGATGGACTTCTTGCGCTCCCCCATCCGGCGCCTGGTGCAGTTGGTGACTTGCACCTGTTTAGACTAATCTTCCCGTGAACCCCTTAAACGTGCTGACCTAGCCCACTGGGATCCCTTGCTCCTACCTTCAGGAGGACGTAGCTGAAATCAGGTTAGGGGTGCTAGTGTGCCCTTGGCGGTTCTCTGTGGCTTAATTCCTCCAGCCTTTCCCAGCGCTGACTATAGGAGCAACTTTGAGCCCGTCACTTAACCTCCAGGGCCTCGGTTTCCCTCTGGCTGAGACCAGGTGGTGGGGTCTCCTGAGCCCACTTCTTGTCACCGCCATTTACCTGAGCCCCCTCTCGCCTTCAGCATCTGGGCCCCAGGTGCTCCCCCTGCAGCGTGTCCAAAATTCCCTGTGAAAGTGTCATTGTCATCTTCAGTCTCAAGCAAAATTTAGTCCTTCATGGTCTGGGGCTTGAGTTTTGTAATGTATGAAATTCTTGAGCTATCTTCCAGCTTTTCCTAATTGGGACCAGGGTTCCATGACAGAATTAAGTGCAGTGCCCAGAGTAAGGCATTCATTATATGCCATGAATTAACTTTGCTCCTGTGCTTCTAGAATGCTACTAGTTATGTGCCTTCTTTAGGGGAATTGGGAAAATAGTTACTTGGTGTATGCACATATTATTTTCCCTTCCCTTCCCTTCTTTCTTTCTTTTTTTTTTTTTTCGGTACGCGGGCCTCTCACTGTTGTGGCCTCTCCCGTTGCGGAGCACAGGCTCCGGAGGCGCAGGCTCAGCGGCCATGGCTCACGGGCCCCAGCCACTCCGCGGCATGTGGGATCTTCCCGACCGGGGCACGAACCCGCGTCCCCTGCATCGGCAGGCGGACTCTCAACCACTGCGCCACCAGGGAAGCCCCCTTCTTTCTTTTTCACTGCAAATTGAATCAGAAGTTTTCATGCTCTTTTGCTACCTGCTCTCTCTCTCTCGATGGTGTAGACTTCAGAAGAGAGGCCCCAGCTGGACCCAGCAGAAGGCACAGCCCTGCGCTGGATTTTTATTCTGGAACTGGGGATTCAGAGGAAGGGACGAGACCACTGAGCAAAGCGTGTCTCAGAAGGAGCTGAAAGGCGGTTAGGCTTCCACGCTCTTCAGGATCCCAGCTTCTCAGAGTTGAGGAGGGCATCACTGGGCAGCGAGGGTAGCAGCTCTCACGCCGGCGTGGTCATCGGCGTCTCCTAGGAGGTTAAATACAGATGCCTGGTCCCCGTCCTGGAGATTCTCTTCTGGGAGGTCTGGGCTGGGCTCTTCACATTACTCTGTTGCTCGGCAGGACTTTGGGACCCAGATCTGGCTGAGCTGTCTTTTGGATGCGTCTCTGCTCTCATCCCCGGTCCAGCATCTCCCACGTGGCCTGTATTAGCCTCCTGACTGGTCTCGCCCTACTCTCCCCGCTCCAGGGTCTGAGCAGCAGCTGAGGGATCATTTAAAAATATAGAAGCATTTTGCCACCCCCGTGCACACGACCTCCCGGGTCTGTGGCTTCCTGTCGCCTCTCAGTTCCTGCGAGGCCTGGCATCATTTGGCCCTTGCCCCCTTTCTGATCTCGTCTTGCTTCCCCGCTCGTTCTCCTGCAGGCCCGCTGGCCTTCTTGCTCTACCCCCAGGCCTCTGACTGGCTCCCGCCCTGGGGCCTCTGCACCTGCAGTGCCCTTCCCAGGTCTTTGCCTCGCTCCAGTTGGCCCTTGGCTCACACACCACCCCCTTGGAGAGGTCTTCTGCGACGACTTGCCTCCCCCTGCCTCTGATCCCAGTCCTAGCCCATGACACCCTTTCATTTCTTCCCAGCACTTAACCAGTATCTAAAATGGTATTGTATTTATTTTTTTCTAACCCCTCCACTAAAATGAAAACTCCAGACAGTACTCTGTCTGTGTTGTTTATTGCTTTATCCCTGTGCAGAGAGAGTGCTGTTTGGCGTTTGACAGTCTCACTAGTATTCGTGGACTGAAGGAATACGTAAACCTCCCCCTCCGGCGTCCTGGGTAGGGATCAGTTGGCCTCGGGCTAAACGTCCTCGGTGATGATTCTGTGCATCTCAGGGCAGCTCAGTTTGTATTGAGACACTTCTGATTGTTGGGCTGTCCTTCCTTCAGCGGAAAACTGAAAGCAGGTGTCTGCCTTCTTTCTGGCCTGGGAGCCCCAGCTCCTCGCTCCCTGCTGGGGAGTTGGGGATGGTGGAAGCTGCTGCCCGTCAGCACCCTCTGCAGCATCGATTTAAGGGGACTTGGGGTGGTGGACCCTGTGCTTGATGCCCAGAGCATCCTTTGCTGAAGGGCTTCTTGCCCGGCCTCTGGAGTGCTGTCTGCACGGCCTTCAGTGTCAGCCCCGCAGGGGCCCTAGCCCCTTTCCCAGGCAGCCTGTGGTCCTGGTCCCTGGCTGCACAATGCGGGGGTGTGAAGGGGCCACTGTAGCTCCAGAACAGTCTGTGGGGTCAGCCAGGGCTGCCCCTGGATCTGGTCACAGCCCGCTGCTCCCTCTGCCCTGTCCTGCTGCCCCCTCCTCCTTTCCCAGGGCCTGACCCTAAGGGCACAGCCTAATGAACACCCTGCATGCCAGGCTGCCCCCCAATCGTCTGTTCCTCTGGGATCCCAGCCCAGAACAGTTGCCTGTTTGCGTAAGTTTTTAGGTTTATTACACCCTCTGGAGACCAGGGAAGATCATAAAAGGCACAGCCTGATGGCCCCGTCCCGCAGTGGCAGGGGTCAGCGGAGGCTTTCACTTGGCCCGAGATGCTCCCGGCATGGCATCTGAGGCTGTGACGGCACTGCTGCCCTTGGCTCAGCCGCGGAGCAGCCCCCGGGGAGCGGAGGAGGGCTGCGCAGACTCCTGGCTGGGATGTAGGTCACGGTGCTGCTGACCTCCAGCTGAGCACTGTGTGGCGAGGTGTGTTCCGAAATGCATTCAGGTTGATGGCCTGAAAAAGCCACTCCTGGATTTCTTTCAGGAGAACAACCCTTGGGCTTTTCTCAGGAGTCGAGCTGATGCTTTTGTGATTTTTATGGACAGCAGCTAGGTCAGCAAGATCTTTGAGTGTTTAGGATCGGCCAGAAAGGGGGAGGAGTAGCCTGGGGAGAGAGGGCTGCAGGAGAGTGGCCCGCCCTGGGTTTGATTTCACACTTTGACACGGGCGAGGCTGCACCTCTTGACGGAGCATCCACTGCTGCGCTGGGGGTTGAGGCTGCTCACTCCCTGGGCTTGGGGGAGGGAGGCGAGTGTCCACATGCATCGAAGTGGGAGAGCCCGCTGGGTGCTCCCGGGGCACTGTGGTGGCAAGTCAGCAAGCCGAAGTGAAGTCTGAGTAGGTCTCAGGCAGTATTTGGGATACAGTTATACTAAAACATGACTCGTTTATCTGAGATTCACATTTAATTGGGTTCCCTGTAGTTTGTCTGGAGTCCTAATAAGGGAAAAGGAGACGTGCCATTGGATGGGGTGGAGAGACTGAGCAGCTCACCGAACACTTAGAGAGCAGGACCGCTATCCGAAGAGGGGGCATCTGGTCTGGGGTTGAATGTTGACACCACTGAGCCTGGTGGACATGCAGAGGGTGGGGAGGGGCAGAGGCAAATCTAGGTGGTAGATGGCGACGGTGGGGGAGCTGTGGCCAAGGTGAGCTGTCCTCTGTGTGGCCGGACAGTCAGGAGGGGAGGGGCGGTGAGCCAGCCCTGTAAGGACCCGGACGCACCCCGGGGCGCCAAGGAGCCACCCCAATGCTTAAAGTCAGGGGCTTTTTGCCTTCTAATTAACTAACTTATTTTAAGTAAAGTAATATCGGATCACGCTGAAATAGTTTCCACAGGGAAGTGTTTTAAGTTCATTTTCTCATCCCCTGAGGTCCTGCTCCTACGTACTCTCCAGAGGTGACCAGCTTTCACTGCGAACAGCTTCCCACTTATCATTTCGGAAATGTCCAGGGATGTTCTGTGCATCTAGAAGCATAGACGTGCATTTCTCTCCATGTTATTTATCTGCCTATTGGACTGCAAACTGTCGTCTGCATGCTTGATTCTTTCCCCCACTTAACGGTGTTCCTTGGATTTCTTTCCGTAGTAGTACTCATGGAGGTCATGCATTCTTTTTATTTAATTATATTAATTAATTTGTACTTCTATTTTATTTTTAAATTGAAGTAGAGTTGATGTACAATAATATATAAGTTACAGGTGTACAATCTAGTGATTCACAATTAAAAATTTTTTTTGGAGTACAGTTGATTTACAATGTTGTGTTAGTTTCAGGTGTACAGCAAAGTGAATCAGTTATATGTGTACATATATCCACTCTTTTTTAGATTCTTTTCCCATAGAGGTTATTGCAGAGTATTTAGAAGAGTTCCCTGTGCTATACAGTAGGTCCTTATTAGTTATCTATTTTTTTATATAGTAGTGTGTATATGTGAATCCCAGTCTCCCAGTTTATCCCCACCTTTCCCCCTTGGTAACCATAAGTTTGTTTCCTACATTTGTGACTCTATTTCTGTTTCGTAAATAAGTTAATTTGTACCATTTTTTTTAGATTCCACATATAAGTGATATCCTAATACAGTGATTCACAATTTTTGAAGGTTATGTTCACGCATTCTTTTTAAAAATAGAGTTTAAAGTTTTTGCTCTTGGGTGTTCTGCCACCAAAATGAAGGCAGTTCAATATTGGTTCATAGTATGTAACTTTTCAGGTGACTTTGGGGATGCTGGTTCACTTTGGAACTCAGGGTGAATTAGCCACTCTTATTATAATCTTCTAGGCTAGTGGCCCAGTTTGGGGATCTCAGTGTCACCCAGTCCAGCTGTTTTATTATGGGGTGACCAAACACCATCAGCTGCATGAGTGGAATCAATCTAAAATGCTGATTAATTTAACAACATATTCAAAGTGTTTGAATTAACATAGGGTTATTTTTTTCTAATAAGCTTTCTCCTCTTCTCGTATCTGCGAGCTGACATGATTCATCTCTTTCTCTGACTGGATATTCTGCATCTTTTCCTTTCTCCTTCCCTCCTCCTCCCCCCTCAGTATTGATCTATAACTCAGCATACTTACTCCAGCGGGTTCATTTGTAGCGTCTTATGATCTAGTTTCCAGACCTTTTAAATAAATTACTTATTTATATGAGTGAACCATAATTGACTTTTCACTTGAGAAACCCAATTCACCAAAGTGGCCAGGCAGAGGCATAGTTCATTTTGCTCTATTATCAAGTCAGTGTTCAAATAATATTTTAGGATGATTTATTTTCCTCAGCATGAGAAAAATGTCAAGATTTATTTCCCATGTTTCGTAAATGTCAGAGGAAATTGACCTGGGACAGGGAGACGTCTCAGTGCCTGGTGTCGCACAGTTTTCAGCTGAAAGACTGGAAGACAAAGCACCCAGCGAGCGCTGGTTGCCGGCGTTGCCTTTGTGCCGGGAGGGCTCAGGTTGTGGGGTGAAGAGGAAGTGGGATCCTCTAGACCAGTTGGGGAGATGACACCAGCAGGGGTGGAGCCCATGGGGGTGGGATGAGCCGGGTAGGCGTTCCTGAAGGTTTACAGGGTGGGTGAGTCAGACCGGACCTGGGACAAGCCTCGACCGACCGAGGGCCTGGGTGGGAAAGCCAGAAGCAAGGGTGGTGAGGGGGTCATCGGGGCAAGTGGCCCTAAGGAGGGGATGCGCCTGGCGAAGGGCAGCTGGTGGGGAGAGCATTCATTCAGTGCTTTCATCAGTTGGTCCATCACATTCAACAGCCGTTTTGTGAGCACCTCCAAGGCGAGGCACCGTGCCTGGGCCTGAGGGTGTAAACCGAGTAGGCCTGGTCCTCACTCCTGAGAAGTTCTCGGTCTGGGGGGTGAGCTAGGAGCTGGTCAGCTGACTAGGGGGTGGGGCAGAGGCTCAACGAAGGCTCAGGAAGGCCAGGGTGAGCGTTGGCTGGAGGAGGGTGGCATGGATAGTGTGGAATGGTCAGGTTGGGTCAGTCAGAAGGCATTTGGGGTACCGCTGGGAGCTGGGCTTCACCCTGTGGCCTGTGGAAGTCGCTGTGAAGCCGGGGAGCCACACGGTCCCATGTGTATTTGGAAAGAATCCCTCTGACAGCAGAGTGGAGGGTGGATGAGAGGGGACAAGGTTGGAGGCAAAGAGACTCCAGAGGGGTGGTGGTGGCCGACCTGGGACAGTGGGAGAGGTGGCCAAGGTCGGTAGCCTGGCGGTAGATTGGATGGGACTGGGTAACTGACCATTGGGTGGGGAGGGGGGGACAGGAGGTAAGGCTGCCAGAGGGAGCGTCACGTGGACCGTCAAGTCACCTATGATAGTTAGAGGCCCTGGAGGTGCAGAGAAGGCCACGAGCAGAAGCCGGTCTCCAGTGGACGTGGGGCCCGAGCGGGACAGGTCGGCAGAGTGTGGAAGGAAAGGGAGCCTGGGGCCTCCTTTGTCCTTTCTTCCATCTCTGAAACACTTGGAAGCTTGACGGCCTCCTGGAATCTACCAGGGATGAATGCACCAAGGGGTTCGTTTCAATGTTTAATAACTCCAGCCATCATAACCGCTTTATGGAGATTACACTGGCTTTTCCATAAGTATTTTCAGTAACTAGAGTGAGATTTGCTGTCTATGGCTAAATCTCTAGCTAGCTTCCTTGTATTTATAACACTATACTTAGAGATTATTTTCAGAGTAAATATCCATCTTTTTCTTACAGTTTTCGTGTTTATGCTTAAGAAGGAAGGAGTCCAGGAAATTGTTATTCGTGAACTTCCCTTTCCGGAACAGATGGCTTCCGTCTGAATCTTGATGGGCTGTGATTGTCACTTAGCATGATTTTAAGCTGTTGGCAGCAGCGCCACACCGATGTTGGAAAACCATCCGGGTACAGGAAGGGCGGGAAGCTTGGCCGGGTGCTCAGGATGAGGGAGCCTGGGTGTCACGACACTCAGATGACTCCCTAGGTCTGATGATG
Source organism: Aethalodelphis obliquidens (assembly GCF_003676395.1). Taxonomy (NCBI): domain Eukaryota; kingdom Metazoa; phylum Chordata; class Mammalia; order Artiodactyla; family Delphinidae; genus Aethalodelphis; species Aethalodelphis obliquidens. Next base: position 19,769,769 of record NW_020837962.1, read on the forward strand.
TTAGGCACTTACTGCTCTTGGTCAGAAGCCACCATGCGACTCGGAGCAAAGAGTCGAGACAGTGTCAGCTGACTGGGGTTCTATCCAGTTCTGTCATGTGATTTTACAAATAAGACTTAAAGGTCAAAGTACAAAGTGCGTTTTCCCAGCATACGAACTAGATCACGTGTGGTGGAGTTCGTTTCGTGAGAGTAACTGTAAGACAGGTTATGACTCCGTCATGTTCAGATAGTGTCCGGGCCGTGCTTCCCAGCATCAGGGGTTGTCGGGGTCCTTCTGGGTTCCTGTCATAAGTGGGTTTCATTCGGTGGGTCCACAGGGGGCCTGTGATCCCTTGAACTCTGGGCTCTGCTGGTGCCTGGGCTGCACTTTGAATAACAGGTCTGAGCTGGGGTGCCCGTCTTTTGGGGCACAGAGCTCTTTGAGAAGCTGAGGGAACTGTGGTCCCTCGGAAAAGTGAGGCTGCCCCTCCCCCTCCCCACCACACCCCAGCCTCTGCCATTTCAAGGTTGTGGACCCATTGAAACCCACCGAGCATTTCCAGTTGTTGTTTTTTTTGTTTTTTAATTTTACTGGAGCATCTTCAGTTTTGATTTCGGAAGTGGCTGTTAAAAAAGACGCTAATGCTACATAATGGGCTTTCCGTCAGTACCTCCCCTGGTATTTTTATAGAGCGGATGTTAATTTAGAACTAGGCAGGTACTATCTTGGTTACCTACAGGTTGGGATAAATGATCCTGGGGAGGGCCCTTTAAACTTTGCTGCTCCCAAGGTGTAAGCCTCCGAGCCTGGAATTCCTCACCCTCTGGCTTCCCACGAGAGGGGTGGGCGCGGGGTGGGCATGGTGTGACCTGCATTCCTTTGTGTTTTGTAAGTAAGAACCGGCAGGCGGTGTGAGCACCCATCGTGGTCACGTCTGGTCCTCTGAGATCCCCGGATGGTTTTGTGCTCCCAGCAGGTATCTGTTGATAATACTGGTGGTTCTAGAGTGAAAGATCTAGACACGGTAGGTTGACGAGTGACTGAGAAATGACCCCGGTGGCAACGGGAGGGACCGGGATGTGGCACGTGTGGCATTAACAAAATGAATCTGCGTGGCTCTCTGCTGGGCGGAGCGCACTTTGGAAGTTGAGTGCGGTGGAGCGGGTGATTGAGTCAACTGTTGTTTTCCAGCGTCGTGAACACGGGGTGTCCCTGAGGCAGTTCTCACTTTTGGGTCCACAGTGGAGCTGCCCAAGACCTGGAGGGCGGACTGGGGGCTCCACACACGCACGCAGGAGGGATTTCATTGATTTGTCTCTAAGCCAGTGTTCTGTTCGCCCCGCCCTGTACTTCCTCAGACTGGCTTGGAAAAGTTAACCCAGGCCATGGGGATCCACTGTAGCACTTGAATGGTGTTTCCTGCAACATACTCTTTGGGCTTCATTGTTCTGGCTGGTGTTTGTGCTGTCTCTGTTCATCCTGAGGTGGCCAGGGTGCTACCCTCTCCTGCCTCTACTCCCCCAGCCACCCACCCAGATTATTTTCAGATAAATCCCAGGCATCATTTCTTTTGTAAATATTTCAGTATGTCTCTAAACAGTTAAGGCCTTTTTAAACTCATCATGATACTATTATCACACCTAAAATAATAATCCCTTAGTATCATCACATATCTAGTCAGTGTTAACATTTCCCTACATGTCTTATTATTTCTAAAAATGTTCTTCTATGTGAACTGAGATCCAGTCGGTTGATATATCGCTAGACTTTTTTTAATCTATACGTTCTGCTTCCACCTTTATATTCCCTGTAGTTTATTGTTGTTATTGAACAAGCTGGGTAGGGAAATGATGTGTCTGGGCCTGTTTTCTTCCCTGAGACACAATAATATCGAAAGTCAGCCACTTACTAATCCTACAGTAACCTCTAAGTGTTCAAGTGAAAGGAAGAGTCGCACGTCTCTCACTTTAAATCAAAAGCTAGACATGATTAAGCTTAGTGGGGAGGGCATGTCAAAAGCCGAGATAGGCTGAAAGCGAGGCCTCTTGTGCCAAGCAGTTAGCCAAGTTGTGAAGGCAAAGGACAAGTTCTTGAAGGAAATGGAAAGGGCTGCGGCGGTGAACACACGAGTAAGCAAGCGAAACAGCTTCATTGCTCACATGGAGGAAGTTTGAGTGGTTTGGGTAGAAGATCAAACCAGCCACAACATTCCCTTACGCCACAGCCTGATCCAGGGCAAGGCCCTAACTCTCTTCAATTCTGTGAAGGCTGAGAGACGTGAGGAAGCTGCAGAAGAAAAGTTTGAAGCCAGCAGAGGTTGTTGGATCGTGAGGTTTAAGGAAAGAAGCCGTCTCTGTGACATCAAAGTGCAAAGTGAAGCAAAGTGCTGATGTAGAAGCTGCTGCACGTTATCCAGATCTAGTTAAGACCTAGTTAAGATCATCTACAAAGGTGGCTACAGTAAACAACAGATAATCAGTGTTGTGCATGCAACAGCCTTCTGTTGGAAGAAGATGCCACCTAGGACTGCCATTAGGGACTAATGCAGTTGGTGACTTTAATTTAAAGCCAGTACTCATTTACCATTCCAAAATTCTTAGGACCCTGTAGAATTATGCTCAGTCTACTCTGCCTGTGCTCTATGAATGGAACAACAAAACCTGGATGACAGCACATCTCTTTACAATATAGTTTACTAAATATTTTAAGCCCACTGTTGAGACGGTCTCAAAAAAAAGATTCCTTTCAAAATGTTACTGCTCATTGACAATGCACCTGGTCACCCAAGAGCTCTGATGGAGATGGACAGCAAGATTAATGTTGTTTTCATGCCTGCTAACACAGTATCCATTCTGCATCCCATGGATCAAGGAGTACTTTTGACTTTCAAGTCTTATTCTGTAAGAAATATATTTCATAAGGCTATGGTTGCTATAGCTAGTGATTCCTCTGATGGATCTAGACAATGTAACTTGAAAACCTGCTGGAAAGGATTCAACATTCTAGATGCCATTAAGAACATTCATGATTCATGGGAAGAAGTCAAAATACCAATGTTAGCAAGTGTTTGGAAGAAGTTGATTCCAACCCTCATGGATGACTTTGAGGGGTTCAAGAGTTCAGTGAAGGAAGTAACTGCAGATGTGGTGGAAATAGCAAGGGAGCTAGAAGTGGAGCCTGAAGATGTGACTGAATTGCTGCAATCTCATGAAAAAACTTTAATGGATGAGGAGTTGCTTCTTATGGATGAGCAAAGAAAGTGGTTCCTTGAGATGGACTCTGCTCCTGGTGAGGATGCTGTGAAGATAGTTGAAATGACAACAAAGGACTTAGAATATTACACAAACTTGGTTCATAAAGCAGGGTTTGAGAGGATTGACTCCAATCTGAGTCTGTGGTTTAGACGCTATCAAATAGCATTGCATGCTACAGAGAAATTGTTCAGGAAAGGAAGGGTCAGTTGGCAAGGTAAACTTTACTGTTGTCTTATATTACGAAATTGCCGTAGCCACTGCAGTCAGCAGCCGTCAACATTGAGGCAAGACCCTCCACCAGCAGAAAGATTACCGCTTGCTGAAGGCTCAGATGATGGTTAGCAGTTTTTAGCAATAAAGTATTTTAAAATTAAGGTACGTACCTTGTTTTTTTAGACATAATGCTATTGAACATTTTAAACATAACTTTGATACGCTCTGAGAAACAACAGAATTCGTGTGACTCATTGTGTTGTGATATTCGCTTTATTGCTGTGGTCTGGACCCAACCTGCGGCGTGTCCAAGGTCCGCCTGTATATTTGGGTTGAGGCTCTCTCCATGAGCCCTGGCTTACCTTAGTGGAAAATGGTATTTAGATACTGTAATTTGGCCATAAGATTCTAGGCCTTTTCAGAGGACAAAGCTAGGGAGTACTTTTTTTTTTTTTCAATTTCAGATAAAGTTCATGTTAGCATTTCCCACTTAGATTCAGGACTACAGAGGTTTTACCTAGCCTCAGCAATCTGTGAAAGAAAAATTCAGCTGAGTGAATTTGAAGATCTAATTGGCTTTATTCAGTGATTCATGAATCTGACAGCATCCCACCTAGAAAGCTGAAAGGCCCTGCCAGGAGCTGTGCAAAATAGAAGGCTTTTACGGGCAGAAGGAGGGTGTGATAAGGAAGTTAAAAAAGTGGATTATTTCAGGCAAAGTCAGCTTCCCTTGGAGACAGCAGGGGGGGGTCTTACCAGGCAAGTTACCATATTAGTGTAGACCAGGAAATTCCAGACTGATTGGTTCAAGATTTACTCCTGGGAGAGGCTGAAACTACATTAAGTAAGGTGTTAAATCTTGGTGGGGCTTAGCATAAGTGACTGCATTTTGGCCCTATAGTTTCTTTCTTTTTTTTTTTTTTTTTTGCGGTACGCGGGCCTCTCACCGCTGTGGCCTCTCCCGTTGCGGAGAACGGGCTCTGGACGCGTGGGCTCAGCGGCCATGGCTCACGGGCCCAGCCTCTCTGCGGCACGTGGGATCCTCCCGGACCGGGGCATGAACCCGCATCCTCTGCATCGGCAGGCGGACTCTCAACCACTGCGCCACCAGGGAAGGCCCCCTATAGTTTCTTTTTAACAAATCTAATGTTTGTATCTCCTTTCAACCAAAATCCTTGGTCTTCAGCGGCAGCAGCGTAATTACTCATGTATTATCCCACAATACACAAACAGAAATCCCAGGATAACTACACTTATCACCAAAAATATGATTCCTGAACCCACAATATCTTTGCTCTGTAGTTCTTTTTCTCCTTAGGCTAGATTCCCGCGGCTAAGGAATTAGCACATGAGGTCTTTTCTCACCATGCGGCACACAGGTTCATTTACTTCAACTTACTTTTGTGTTTTAGGTTATTTAATAAAAATCATTTTGTTTTATTTTTGTGTAACTTATTTTCATCATTCTAAAGATGATCTATATAGATCAAGGTGTTTTTCTAGAAATCTAGCTTCTCTCCCTGTCTCTTCCACTTCATCTTCTTTCTCCATAGGCAACCTTTCGAAAAATGAATACACGATCCTTTTTATCTTTAAATACAAGTAGCATCCCGTGTATACTTTTCTCCACCTCACATTTCCCACTTAACGAACCCTGGCCTCCGTCCACAGCAGTACATAGAGACCTTCCTCATTCCTTTGCCAGGGACATCCCACTCCATTGTGTGGGTGTAGTCTCATTTCTTTCAGAGAACTGTACTTTTTAGGATTTCTCTTAACTTCCTGTTCTGGTGTCTTCTAGGAATTACATTTTCTGGATGGGTATAGAAAGGAGGTGGGGGGAGGGGACAGTGCCCTGGCTGCTTCTAGAAGCAGCACCTGGTTGTGAGCACGACTCCTGTTTCTTCTTAGTTCTCATCCTGGATGGAGGGATATGGTGACTTTCTTCTGTACCGGGTGGGTGGGGCTTCTCTTTTATCCGAGTCACACAATGTCCCTGGTTTCTGTCATTTCACATAGACTCCTTCTGACTCACAGGTAGACGTTCTTCCAGGGTTCGCCAACACAGTATTTTCAGTCTTAAGTTTTTGATGGTGGCATCTGTTTTGTGCGTCCTCAAGTTTACGTTCGTAAGGTTTCAGGACGGGGGTGTATCAGAGATTGTGCTTCACGTGCCATTTAAAAACAAACTGCCATATGTAAAAAGTAAATACAACAAATATTGTAAAAACAGTCTTTTCTCTCCTAACCAACGCTGAATTATTTGTGTTGCAGGGAAAAGGACTTGGAAGCCAAATTCATTATTCAAATGGAGAAAAGCAAAACAACAATCACAAACTTAAAGGCAAGTAGCGGCCTGGGCTGGCTCCAGTTCTGTGAGTTGTGTGTTTGTTTCCGCGTCCAATGGCTTGTGGGTAAATACAACACATCTGCTGTTTCCACAGCCCTCCTTTCTCTGTTCAGTCCACCACGTCAGCTTGGGCTTGGGCTTGGTCACAAAGCAAAAGGGTTGATGCTTTGTCTCCTGTCCCGTCCCTGGTTTCGCTGACCTGAGAGCCGGGCCTGAGCCGCAGCTCTGGGAGGTGACCTCATGGGTTTAGCCCCGACCCAGGCGTTTCTATCCTGTATCCTGTGGTGGATCCTTAGCCTGGCAGTTGGCTCATTGTGAATTATTAAAGAAGCTTTGGCCCTAGATTTGTTTTCATTTTTAATGAAAATAATTTTGTAAACTTTGCAAGAGAAGCTGGTATTATTATTCAAAACTCAGAGGATGAAAAATTTAAAAAACTGAAATTTTTTTCTGGAAAAAAGAAAATTGAAAAAAAAAATCCCAGAATTTTCTGAGATGGTGAGTTCTTTTTGTACTTAAAGTATCCTGTTTTTCTTTCTTTGGTTAGTGAATTTGTTAAGGACCTTGAATACTTTTCACTTAGGGGAAAAATAAGTGTGTAAAATCAATAATAAAGAAATCATGTGCCTTATGAACCCAACCCCATCCTCCTCCGATAGTTGTCATTAGCTCACAGGTTTGGGTTTCAGAGGCCTGGTGCCCCACGGCCAAGTGCAGATCAGTCTCTGGTTGGATTTCTGTTAATTCGTGGCTCAAGGGACTGGACGCTTTGAAATCCAGTTTCAAAGTCGTGCAACTTGATCCCCAGTGATAGAAGCTGGGGAATGTGCCCATCTTCGCATGGGCCGTGCTCTGGGCATTTCGAGAGGCCTCCTCTGAGGCTCTGGTGCCCCTTGGCCTGAGGCATTCTCCAGTGGAATGTCTTTCTTTCTCCGCTGCCCGCAGTTCTACCTTCTGGCTCTGCTTGGCCCGCACCTGGCTTTCCCTCCTTTGACCTCCCACATCTTCTCACGGTCACTTGTTCTTTCTCTGCTGTTGGTTACCTCTGCTTTGCTCTTCTTCGTATACCTTTGTGTGCTCACAGTGCTGCGGTCAAAGTCATTCAAACATCATATTTACCGGAACGGAGTGGAGAGACCCATGGCCTTGGATGAATCTCCTTCCTTTGTGTGTTATGGAATCTGTTTTCCTTGATTACTCTGTTGCTTTTTGAGTTTTACAAAACATTGCCTTGTCTGATATAACCAGAATAGATGCCTGGATTTTTAAACATTTTAATAATAAGAACCTTAAACAATTTTCTTTTTTTATAGTATGTATACTATAGTATCTGAATTATGTTGGAAAATAGGATGCCCATTACATTTACTCCGCATATGTCCAGGGAGCTGTGTGAGGCCTTGGTGGCATATGAAGATTTTTAAACATGGTTTTTGCTTCAATTTTGGTACATAGCAAGGTAGACAAGACGTACGCAACCATATGCAATAGACTCATAATACAGTGTGTCCTGGGAGAGTCGTCTCTCAGAGGTGGGAGAATTACTTCTGGATGCAGTGCCCAAGGGGAGCTTTGTGGAAGAGGAGGCCTCTGACCTGCAGTTTTCAGTGGGGCCACAGGATCACACAACTGCTTTCACATTGTCATCTCTGTGAACAGCACCCTGTGGAGTTGTGCAGACTCCAGCAATAAAAAGCATTGAAGTCAGAAAAACATAGCGTCTGGCTGGAGTGTCAGGTTCATATAAGGTAATCATGATAAAATGTCCAGAAAAGTAGCCTTGGGTCATATCGTAGGAGCCTGAATTGCTGGGAGGAGTTGAGGTTTGCTTGCTTGTTCATTCATTCCTTCATTCATTCAGGAGGTGAGGAATTAAATGGATTTGAGCCAGGGTATAAATAATGGAAAATGGTGATCATTTGTGTGCTTTTTATGAAGTTTTTTTCTTGAATTGGACAGATTACTTGTTTGCTGACAGTGCTCTTCACATTATTATTATTTTCCTCTTACATTGTTGTTATTATTGTCATAATCATCTCTTTCTAGATACCAGAAGGAGGGACTGGGGACTCAGGAAGAGAACGGACCAAGACCTTCACCTATGACTTTTCTTTTTATTCTGCTGATACACAAAGTCCAGATTATGTTTCACAAGAAATGGTATGGTATTTTCAAAATCTCTGTTTTGGTTTATTTTCATATTGAGAAAAACATGCCTACCCTAAAATTCTTTAAAACATCTTGCTAATTTTTTTCTGAATATGATTTATGTAAAATTAGCCTTTGCTAACTTAGCTTTTTGCTTATTATATAGCACCATTTATCTTAAGCCTGAGATGAATTCCATCCCCAAAAGGTTGATTTTTTTTTTTTTTTAAAACTTCTGAGCGTGATGATCATAATTTTTGTTTCAAAACTTGGCAGTGATTACTGTTTTAAAGGAGCTTTGCAAGTAAAGCATTTTTCGGGGGGACATTTACAGGCATACTTCATTTTACTGTGCCCGGTGTTAACGCTTTTTTGCAAATTGAAGGTCGAGGCAATCCCGTGTCGACTCTGTTGGTGCCATTTTTCCAACAGCATTTGTTCACTTCGTGTTTCTGTGTCACATTTTGGTAATTCTCGCAATATTTCAAACTCTTTCATTAGTAGTATATTCAATCAATGATCTATCATGTTACTGTTGCAAAAAGATTACGACTTGTTGAAGGCTCAGATGATGGTTAGCATTTTTTAGCAAGTATTTTTTAATTAAGGTATGTATGTTATTTTTTAGACAAAATGCTGCTACACACTTAATAGACTACAGTATCGTATAAACATAACTTTTATTTGCACAGGGAACCAAAACATTTGTGTGCCTCGCTTTATTGCTGTGGTCTGAACTGAATCCGCAGGAGCTCTGATGTCTGCCTGTGTGTACTGCTAAGCCTGACACATAACTCAGTTGGCCTTGAGTCCTGCTGCGATGCAGAGCTTTAGGAGGTACACTTCACACCCAAGTCACATTCCCCCTGCTTGGATGGATCATTGTAGGTTCTAGAAAGAAAGATTCTAGAAAGCAAGATCGTTTTGTTCAGAATCTTTCTAGAACCTAGAATGAAGCTGGAATTTGTCCAGGAAACCTGTGCTGTAGGCTTTTGTGATCTGAAATGTAGACATGACATGGGCAGATAAGAACAGACCTGAAGATCCTCCCAGGGGACCGTCGCTTGATGGTGTGTCATGTGACCAGAAGGACTAGTGTATTTCCCTGGGTGGGGCAAGCAGGGTGTTGGAGCAGAGCGGGGTTCTGGTGAAACACGGTGTGGGGTAGGGGGGAGAGCATGCCCGCATGGCGGGGCTTCTCCCTGGCTTGTTAACAGCTCCTTAAGAGGCATGGCTTCAGGTCTCCAGGTCTTAAAGCGAACGTGAATTCCTGTCCTGCCCGCCCAGGCTTGTGACCCACGTGATGGCATCTTGAAGTGGTATCCTGGTGTAGGTTCTTGTAACTTGGTGTGTCCACGTATTAGAATCTCAGCGTTGCCTGGGAAAGTGTTAGAAATGCAGAATTTCAGGAACTACTCCAGACCTACTGAATCAAACTGCATTTTTCAGCAAGATCCCTAGGTGAGTTGCATGATCCTTAGCATTTGAGAAATGTAGTTGGTTTAGGAATGGTTTGTGGAGGAGGCTGGCTTCCTGAGGCGATGTAAGTGTTGGGAGTTCAGATTGGCTGTGAACGTGGAGAAGTTGTTCCAAGGAGAGGGCTGGAGTGATAGTATCTACAAGTTGTTGATTCAGTATTGGGGAAACATAGGAAGGACAACAGCAGTAGGAATGGGGGCCATGAGGAGAGATGGGGTGCTGGGCATGAGAGAGGGGCTGGGAGAGGAAAGGTGAACTAATGCTGCTGGAGTTTGCAGGGGAATCAGAAACGCTGCTTGGTGCTCAGGGGTGCTGCCTCGTTTAATCCTCACAAGAACCAAATGAGATCGACTTTAGCTCCATTTTTCTTTGTCAAGGAGACTCAGCTTAAATAACCTTCTCAAGTCTGTAGGTCTAATCGACTGAATAGTAGCAGAGTTGAGATCCTGGGGCTGATGTATACGGCGGTGTAGATACCCCTGGAAGGTCTTAAGGGTTTAAGGATTGGTGTGTTCTCAGTGACAGGTGGACAGGGCAGCCCTGTTGAATGAATAAATGGATGAGCGAGTGAGCGAAGATGACTTTGGTCCTGAGGCACGTGGATCAGTCAGTGTTGGTAGCTAGGAGTCTGGTGAGGAACAGAATGTTGCAGCTAGTGGAATCCAGATTTTGGCTTTCAGGTAGGAATGCAAATGAAGTGGCTGGTACGAGGGAGTTTAAGGGAAAAGCTGGTTCATTACATGGTCCTCAGAACATCTTCATTAGAGGATGAATGAGGGCCATGAAGGTTTCCCTCCTAAGTTACCCAGCGAGCGGCTGCATTTTCCCCCCTGTTTAACCTGGATTTGAGGCCTTTTGGGGACAGGGGCTGTGCCGAGGGAAAGCCCAGGGACGGGAGTGGTGGCGTGGACAGCAGGGCCTGGCTCCCTGGAGATGCTCAGCAGGCATTTGTTGACTGAGAGGCCTCGTCTACGGGTGGGTAGTTCATTTATGGAACAGGTCACACATCCTGGGTTCAGTGAGAGTCAAGGTCAGGGAAGCAGTAACACGTTTAGCTCTTTTTTTTTTTTTTTTTTTATGGTACGCGGACCTCTCACCGCTGTGGCCTCTCCCGCTGCAGAGCACAGGCTCCGGACGCGCAGGCTCAGCGGCCATGGCTCACGGGCCCAGCTGCTCCGCGGCACATGGGATCCTCCCAGACCGGGGCACGAACCCGTGTTCCCTGCATCGGCAGGCGGACTCTCAACCACTGTGCCACCAGGGAAGCCCACGTTTAGCTCTTTTGGGAGTTAAAAATAGCTGCCCAGAGTTTAAAAATAGTTTGAGAAGGAAAAGAGTTTTCAGCTGCGGAGGAGACTTTCCACTGCAGGTGTCTGCACTTCAGAGGCTTTGGCTCCTTTACTCTGGAACCCAAAGTCAAGGAACAGTCTCAGGTTATTTATATCGTACATTCAGTTCAAAACTGAAAAAGCCTTTGAGATATGTTAGTAAACACTGCTTTCTAGCAGAACCACGTGTTAATAAAACCAGCAGAGATCCAGGAACACTCCTAGTGTTTTTTTTTCCTCTTTTCCAGTTTTATTGAGAAATAATTGACATACGCCTCTGTATAAGTCTAAGGTGTACAGCATGATGGTTCGCTTTACGTATCTCGTGAAACAATGATCGCAATAGGTTTAATTAATAACCATCCTCTCATATAGATACAATAAAAAGAAAAGGAAAAAAAAATTCCTCCTTGTGATGAGAACTCTTAGGATCTACTCTCATAACAACTTTACTGTGTATCATGCAGCAGTGTGAACTGTAGTCATCATTGTTGTATATTATATTCCTAGCGCTTGTTTCTCCTGTAACTGTAAGTTTGTACCTCTTGACCGCCTTCTTCCAAGTCTCCCTCCCCCAGCCTCCCGCCTCTGGTAACCACAAATCCGATCTCTTTTTCTGTGAGTTTGGCATTTTTGGGAAGACACCTATTTTTTAGACACTCTGTTAAAGAGAAGTTAATCTTCCTCATCTCTAATTTGAATAGCTGGTGTTGTATCGACTGAAGTTTTCATGCTGCTGGATCCTGCACAGGAACTGAGCCGACAGTTCTCACCCCTGCTGTAAATGGGAAGATGCAGGCTTAGCATGATGTCGGCCCTTGTCTTTTTCTTCTTTTTAAAAATCATTTAAATGAAGAGGCATCTTGAGACAATATATCATGCCCATTACTATAGTACAAGTCAAGTTTCCCATAATGTTAAACAAATTCCAAATAAGATGACCGTTACTATTTCTTCCTTCCAAATTAATGTTAGATTTAGAAAAAAAGTCAGTGAGCCATTTAAGTCCATACTCGTGTCAATTAAAGACCATTAAGTAAGGTCTAATTTTCTTAATTGTTCTCCAAACTACAAAGGGAGGCTTTGATCTCGCACTGCCTGTTCCTTGATTTGACTCCGGAGAAACTTGAAACCTAAAATTTCCCAGTTGACAGCTGGATGGAGAGTCTTTTGTTTTCACAGCGCCCTCTTGTGGGCACTTCCCCTCAAGCGAGGCCCTGCGATGCCTCCCTTTGCTCTGTAAGTCAGCGCTGTAGCCTCTCAGACAAGCAGCGAAGTGGCTCTCGGGGACCCTGGCCAGGAGGGCAGGACGTCAGCCAGTCGAGCAGCCCCTTCCTTCCCCACCTCGGTTTGGTAGACGATGGTAAATCAGTCCTTGGTGGGAGCTGCAGTGGGGTAGCCGGTTTTCCCTGCTGGGAACCCTGTAGGTGTGGGCACCGTCCTGCTGCTTCTCTGGGTCCCCAACCGACTTGAAGCTGGGACCAAGCCAGGCCTGGGTCTCAGTGCCTCCGGACCTGCATTTTCTAGGCCTGTCGTGCGGTCACGTCCACCAGTGCCAGGCCCCCCGCCCCCTCCGGGGCCCCCTGAGCCTGGAGGAACTCCAGCTGAGTTAGCTTTCTAGAGACTAAATGAGGAGTAAAGTAGCAGGTGTGGATTTTAACCCTGGGGAAGAGTTCCATTTTGAAAACTTTGGGGTTTGGTTTAAATATGATATTTTCCATGACTGTTTTAGCCTCAGACAAAAGTATGAGAGAAGAGCCTTCCTTTATTCTTCCAGAAGCTTTTGGAAGGCTCTTCTTTCTCTCCAGTGGCACTCTGTGAAGTGGTTAAAAGTGACATCTGCCTTTTGTCTAATCAGAAAGAATTAAAGAAATATTTAGTTTTCCTCCTACTCCATATATAGTGGTGAACATGAACCTCAGATGGTTAGTCTGGAGCCCAGAGTCCCCCTGGGATTCCTGGTTCTGCTTCTTCACAGAGGGAGGGGTGTGTGTGTGTGTGTGTGTGTGTGTGTGTGTGTGTGTGTGGTCTGTCGGGGGAGGCCCTTCCACGTAGGGTTGGGGTTTCCAGATTGATGTCGAGAGCGTGGGAAGCGGACTCGGCGTCTACTCCTGCAGAAGCGCAGGCTTTGGCTTCAGGGAGGCCGCGTGCAGATCCCACTCTGCCGCCCTCTGTGTGCCCAGTGACCTAACCTCTCCCCCTGGACAGTGGATCTAGGACACTACTCGCCCCGAGGACTGATCACAGACACGGTGTGAGTTGCTCTAGTTGAAGGTTGAGTTGGTCATCTGAATGTGGGAAAAGGATCAGAAAATATCAGCTCGTAAAGCTGAAACGGATGAAACTTAACTCAGAACGAAGGAGAGTAATGAGAGGGTCCTCTGTGGAAGCGGCTGGGTTGGAAGGATAGTCTGTACGTCTTTGACGCCACCGAGGAGACGAAGTCTAAACAAGATGGCAGGAAGACGGTGCCTGGAGCGTCCCTGGCTGACAAGCTGTGTTGGTAGCAAGGATGTCTGTGTGGGGAGGGGAGAGCACGATGGCCAGTGGTTGTCAGCCCCGTCCCGGGGTGGTATCTGGCTGGAGGGCCCAGATCCCTATGGGGAGACGATGGTGTGTCTTGAGCTGGGCTCACCCGGCATCACTCACAGAGACTTTGCGGGGGACCCCACACCTTTTCCTGGCTCTGACTGAGAACCTGATCGTATTCCCTCTCCGGTGTCTCTTCAGCTGCTGATGTGCCTTGTTTTTGAAGCAGGGAGGTGTTCTGTGTGCCCTTTGTGTCCTGGTCTCCCCTGCAGGGAGGGGGCGGGGTCCAGTGTGAAGGCAGGAGTGGGTTAGAAAGCTTTGGCTGGTCCCCACCCCAGCTGGGTGTAAGGAGGATGACCAGGCGTCTTGATTTGCTTCTTTTACATCGATTGTGTGGGTCAAGTATTTGTCCTTCACCCCCCTTCCATTCCCCAAAGCATCCTAGTGCAGTTGTGTGGTGCGGTGGATGTGAACTCAGGCCACCGTAAGTGCCAACCCAGGCCCTACACAGCTCGTCTTCCTGCCCTCTCCATCCTGGGCAAATGTCCAAATAGGAAAATGCGCTGGATCCTGACTCGGGAGAGCCTGGCATCGCAGCCTCATCTGCACCCACTCATCACTCAGCTCTGTGAGAGCCTCCGGAGACTTTGATGAATGGCCGCATCCTTAAAATGATGACATTGATTTGACATGGTTTTTGGGCCGTAACTTTCTGGCTGCTGTGACATTGAATATTTAGTTTCTGGAAGGTCTGGTAGCATGAATCACTTTATAAGTTTATTTACTTCTGAAATGGTAAATCGTCACGCTTTAAAATCGTCTTTGTTTCTAGATATGACGTCCCTTTGCCTTGTTTACCTTTTTCTATTTCAGGAATTTTTTGTTAACTTAAGTGGGAAAAAGGATGGGGTTGCTTTCTGCTTCATTAAATCAAATGAAGGAAATCAGAAAGGTTTCCTTTTGATTAAAAACGGGGGTATACACTTATTCTGTCGTTAACAGCTCTGTAGTGATTTATTTGCATGGTGTAATCCTTATGAAAGTAGCATTCAAGAACACTGTCAACACTGAAGGAGTTTTTATTAAAATCCATGGTAATTGTATCTTTTGTGGTTTTTTGTTTTTTTTTTCTTCTTTCAGGTTTTCAAAACCCTTGGCACAGACGTCGTGAAGTCTGCATTTGAAGGTTATAACGCATGTGTCTTTGCATACGGGCAGACCGGATCAGGAAAGTCATACACTATGATGGGAGATTCTGTACGTTGTTTGTGTGGGAAGAAAATTTCTCATTATCTCTCTTTGGACTGATAAAAGTATCTCTCATCTACGTGGTCTGTACTAACTTGCTTTTCATGTTCTGATCATTCTTTAGCAATAAGGTAAAACTCAGTAATAAGTTGGACGAAATTTCCTTTGAGAGATTTTAAATTAGAAATAGTTTTAAGTTTATAAGCATGAATAATGGATGGGAGTCTCAGTTCATTTTCTGTTTCTAAAGGCTTTATAATCTTATCAAAAACGTATGCTGGGCCTACAAGTAATTTATTCTTCTTTTCTGCCAACCCAACAGTTTGAATAAAATTATTGAACTCTGTTCTATTTAAAATTATTCAAAACATTTTTCCCCAAGAAAAATGTAAAAAAAAGAGTCTCTTTGGTGGAAAGGTACTACATAAATCCAGTGAATACATAAAAAATGTTAGAATTATACAGGTTATGTGGAGTCTAGTAGTTATGCCGTATAAATTAAGAACCTTAAAGTTATACTTGCCCCAAAATATGGCAGAGGACGAACTAGACGTGATTGTAGGAACTTATCCCATTCTGTGTTTTCTCCAGACCTGGATAGTGCTTGTGTGTTTTACTTTTCTCACGTCGTGGTTTTGAAAACTGTTCACTGAGTCTGAGAGGCGCCAGCCTGTTCTAGATGTGGGGGGACTAGCAGAGGATGGCTGGCTTTCCTGCTGACAGGCTCGGTGGTGCCTTGAATGCTACAGGCTCGATGGTTAGTGGAAGAAGTAATGCATTAAAGGAGGACAGGTCTTTCCAGATGTAAGCCTTTGAGTGCATGTGTCCTGGCTTCTTAAATCCAGGCATTTTCTTTCCAGGAGAAGAAAATAAATGCTGGACAGTGAATCCTCAATGCTGAGAAGTAGGGAAGAATAAGAGAAGAACAGACAATTTCAAGAGTTTCACATTTCCTTTTACCATTACTTCTCTCTTCCTACTTTCCTACTGTGCCTTTGGAGAAAAAAGCCTTCTCTAAAAATGAAATTTACATGTTGATTCCCTCTTAGCTAGTTTATGTAAGTTCAACAAAGCACTCATAAGTTACAGCTGTTTTTCTCTGACCTTACAGTTGAGTACCATTTGGGTATTCTTTTTTATTTTATTTTTTAAAGTAAGAAGAAAAAATGTGGTGAAAGGCCCAATTTTTCGTTATAAGAATTGATACTGATTTAATGGTATCAAGGAAAAAAATTCTCCTAAACCTGTGATGATATATATATATTTATTTTGGGGATGGGAGATTGGGTGAAAGTAGTGAGGGATTTCAGAAGAAAACACTGAAGCCCTAAAGTCTGGCTTTCTAACGAGAACATTTTTACCTCGTCTTTGGTACCGTTCTGAAGCTCGTCAGCGTGTCAGTGCCGACCGAAACGTGACTATTTGAAAGCTAGAGAATAAGTCGTCTTATGTTTGCAAGCCATGATTTAGCTGATGAACAGCTGATAACTGTATATTATCATGGTCCCAGCAGGTAGAAATTCGAAAACTCAATCCTCTCATTTCAGAGAGTAGGAAGCAGCCCTGCAGGGGATGAGTGCTGCGCCCTGGGCCCTGGGCCGGGCCTGCAGGCCCCTGGAGTCTGAGTCCACCCCAGCCAATTGCAGATGCAATCGTCGGTTGCTTTTATTTCAAGTGACAGCTGAGGCGTCCCTCCTTCCCACTGCAGGGCGATTCTGGCTTAATACCCCGGATCTGCGAAGGGCTCTTCAGTCGGATAAATGAAACCACCAGATGGGATGAGGCATCTTTTCGAACTGAAGTCAGGTAGGGCCCATGGCCTGAGTAACTGAGTGTGAGCTTGATTTAAGGCACAAGGAGTGGATAAAGCCTTTGGATTCCTTAGGGGAGAGTCTGCCTCTCCCCCTCCTGTGCTGTGCCGGTTGGAAGGCAAGCTTAAAGCACATACATGTTCAGTGACTTCCTTGGGTACCATTTGGATTGGGGTTTGGGAGGCTGGTAGAGGCAACCCGCCTTGGTCGGAAACTAACGAAGGATGCTCATCTCAAATGGAGTGAGCTTTCGACTTTTCAGTGTATACCCACTTGCCTTATTCTTTTATTTGAATAGGATTTGTGTTATTCTTTATGTTGGTAGGATCACTATAAATCTATTATTTAAATAGATCTGGGTGGTTGAGGTGTTTTTTCCTCCTTGAACTTAAACCTGTGTGGGGAGGCAGTTTCGTCAGTGGTTTGGGGGCAGACGTGGCAATCGAGGGTTCTCCTGGCTGCCTGACCCCGCAGAGGCTGTGAGGCCTTGGATAGGTTGTTTAAATCACCCTGAGCCTCTATTGCCTAAAATGGAGATAATAGTAGTACCTACCTCTGGGCTATTGTAGGGATTAAATGAAATAATCCACGTAAAGTGCTGTACCTGATACATGGTTACCACCCATAAATGTACGTTGCTGCTGTTATTGTTGTTGTTATTAATGTCTGAAATCATCTTACTGAATTCAACTCTATTTGAAATTTTTAGCTACTTAGAAATTTATAATGAACGTGTGAGAGATCTACTTAGACGGAAGTCATCCAAAACCTTCAATTTAAGAGTCCGTGAGCATCCAAAAGAAGGACCTTATGTTGAGGGTAAGAGTGAATGTTTTCACAGCCCTATTCTTGGGAATTTTTGTAAAAATAATAGTTTCAGAGAAAAAAAATGTAGGATAATGGCGAGATTTTAAAAATTTATTTTTGGAATCATTATAGTAAAAATTGCACGTGCTGTCACTGCACGATGTTCATTTAATGCCTTTATACTTCACTGGGCATTTGGTGATTTTGTGGGGCTTGCCAATAGATTTCCTCTGGCTTTAAGAACTCCAGGAACTTGTTTTTTCCCAGTTCCCAGGCAAGATAAGCAACCCTACAGCCTGTCTCTTTAAATGGCCTTGCATTTTAGCAGTGTGTTTTTACTGACCTTAATGGTAACATGATTATAGGGCGACTCTGAGACCTCTCGCCTTTGGGAAGCTCGTTTGCAGGTTCCTGTGCTGGTTCTCGGCCTTTGTATTGTGCTACACTAGTTGTGTCACGGTCCTTTGTGAGGAATGTCTCAGGGAATGACGGGTGAAGGGCTGGCCCTTGCGAATTATTTAAAAAATAGGCTGGCTTGAAGGCTGTCTTTGGAATAGAACGGTCAGCTCTACACAATTCCTCTGTATACGGCTGCTGAGTTAAGGCTGGCCTATAAGACTCACACACAGACCGGCTTTCCTGTGGCTATTGTCGTTCCTGTGTGTCTCGCTGGAGGCAAGGCTGAGAACTGGTCATGGATTTAAAGATGTTCCTGTTTCCGCTGTCTTTTTTACCGGGTTATACCGGGTGCACCAACAGGTCCTCATCTGCATTTTAGTAAATTTTCAATTGAACTTTTGCTTTCTAATGCCCAAAGTGAAATGTGTAACTGTGTATTTGTTCTGTGGAGCGTGGGATAACTATTATTGTTAATAGTTTTTAGCCTAACTGTGCCTTCATGTTTTCCCTTTAACTGTCTTATCAGATGTTAAAACATATTACAAAGCTGGGTTTGCGAGGAGACAGAATAATCAAGCAGGGTGAAACATCCAGAATCTGGTGTAGATACTTAATGGGGATTTAGTTTCTAATAAATCTGCTATTCAAACATTGGGGGAATATAGGTTATTAAGCTGTCTAGGAAGAAAAAAAAGTAACTTGGTACTGGAGCTCAGTTTTTATACTAGGGTAAGTGGCAAATGGATCAAATATTTAAAAGTAAAAAGTGACATAATGACTGCAAGAAACCCTGGATTACTTTTTTTCCTAGAAATTTGGAGAAGGGAAGCCTTTAAAAATGTTTTACTTAAAATCCAGAAGCCATGAAATAAAAGTGTTAAATTTGAAATGGTGAAACAAAACAAAACAGAAAACCAACTTTACACTTGGCAGAAACACCAGAAGCAAAGTAAAAAGACAGTTTACAATGTGGAGGGAATATTTTCAATTCAAGTGTCAGACAAAGGACTTGTTAAGTCTAATATATAAAGAGCTCCTATAACTTAATAAAGGCAGCTCCAAAACCAAGGAGAAAAATGAACAAAGGATGTGACTAGATTGTCCACAGAAATGGAAATACTGATGATTTTTAAATGGAGGAAAGAAGACTCAGCCTCATAATCAGAGAAAAGCAAAATAAAAATTCTTCAAGCTAGCATCTGTTAACTGTCCCGGCAGATGTAAGGAACCTGGTAAGACAGTGTTGAGAGACAGTCTTATACCTTGTTACTGTTGGGTGTAAAGTGCCTTCTATGGAGGACAGTTTTGTGATATCCATCAAAATTTCAAATGTGCTTTCATCTAGCAATTCCACCTAAGAATTTATTTTGCAGAAATATTCACACATATTCGTAAAAACCGAAATACAAGATTATTTGTAGCAGCGTTACTTGTGTTGGAAGCAAACTCAACAACCTCTGTAGTCTCAATAGGAGACTGTTGGATATGGTACATACATAGAATCGAATGCTATGCAGCCATAAAAATGAATGAATGGGGCTTCCCTGGTGGTGCAGTGGTTGAGAGTCCGCCTGCCGATGCAGGGGACACGGGTTCGTGCCCCGGTCCGGGAAGATCCCACATGCCGCAGAGCGGCTGGGCCCGTGAGCCATGGCTGCTGAGCCTGTGCTCTGCAACGGGAGAGCCCACAACAGTGAGAGGCCCGTGTACTGCAAAAAAAAAAAAAAAAAAAAAAGAAT